>NC_080579.1:12074918-12374918 GCF_029962835.1 Magnolia sinica
CACTTGTGAAAATTAAAAACTATGCATTCTGTACAAAGATGTGGACCACTGTAATCAAACCATTGTATAAGGACACCAACAAAGTGGATAGTCAAACAGTATAGTTTGTACTCTTTTCACTACAGTACAACTCATACACATGATAAGGACACTACCTATTTCACGTGTATACCAACATTTAATATATAAGAAAAGGACTACATCTCGAACACATGCATCATGAATTTCTCCATCTTCTCTTATTCTAAGGCCATCTATACATTGTCACCTCCACCTCTCCTCACCCCAATACCATCAGAGAGCAACAGCACAAACTCATCCATTCCACTCACAACTGGGCCACCATAGGTGGGCCTCCCATACCTAAAATCCAACTCATGAAAGGGCAGCTTCCACCAAGCTGACACATAAAAATTCTCATTTAAAATGGAAGGGATCCTCTATAAACCTCTAACCAATCTACTACTAATTTCACATAGTCATCTGTCACCATCTCTATTGCTTCTTTCACCTTCTCAACATAAAATCCCTCTTTGCTGATTTTCTAGTTTGCCCCGCTGATTTTCTAGTTTGCCCCGATGATTTTCATGTTTCTCCCGTTGATTTTGTAGTTTGCCCCATTCTAGTATCCCCGTGATTTTCTAGTTTGCCCTGATGATTTCATGTTTCCCCCACTCATGTTTCCCCGTGATTTTCTAGTTTGCCCTGATCATATCTTGCCCCGGTGATTTTCTAGTTTGCCTCGATTTTCTAGTTTCCCCCGCTTGGAGCTGAAGTTTGCCCATTGATTTTCTAGATACTCCCCGCTAATATTCTAATTTGCCCCGCTGATTTAGGTATGGGAACCTTGGGTTGGGTTGGGTCAAGGTTTAGGTATAGGAACCTTGGGTTGGGTTAAGGTTGAGCACCAACGCGAACTAACTCGCTCGACTTTCAGCCATAATTTCATGTTTGCCTTGCTCAATTTCATGTTTGCCCCGTCGAATGTCTAGTTTGCCCCGCTCAATTTCATGTTTGCCTCACTCAAGTTCATGTTTGCCCCGCCAAATTTTCAGTTTAACAGCGAAGTGATTGAAATTGACCACAAACTAAATGAAATGGATTTTTAACCATCGACCCGATGGAATCTTGGAAAATAACTAGGTTGGTTGGCTAAATTAGCTACTCCTACCCCTAAAATCTTTTGTGGTAAGTTAAGTAAATCATTCTAATTTAGGAGATATGCTTGTTAAATAAATAGACAAAGAAATGAATTAAAAGATAGGAAAATATTTTTATACACTTATATATACATATTTCACCACCTTCGGATACTTGAACGCTTGACCGGGTGTTGAAACTCCTAAGAGTCTACCACCCGAGCGGGGCAAACTAGAAAAACAGCTGGATAAACTAGAAAAACAGTGGGGTAAACTGAAATATGAGCGAGACAAACTTAAAAAACAGCGGGGCAAACTGAAATATGAGCTGAGCAAACTAGAAAAATAGCAGGGCAAACTTAAGTATGAGCAGGGCAAACTGAATTATGAGCGATGCAAACTAGAAAAACAGTGGGACAAACTAGAAAAACAGTGGAGGAAACTGAATTATGAGTGGGGCAAATTAGAAAAACAGCGGGGAAAACTGAATTATGAGAGGGGCAAACTAGAAAAACAGCGGGGGAAACTGAATTATGAGCGGGGCAAATTAGAAAAACAGTGGGGCAAACTTAAGTATGAGCGGGGCAAACTATAAAAACAGCGGGACAAACTGAATTATGAGCGGGGCAAGCATGAAAAAGTGCGGGGCAAACATGAAAAAGAGCTGGGCAAACATTAAAATGAGCAGGGCAAATATGAAAATGAGTGTGGTCCATTTGAAGATTGGATACGTTTAGATTTATCGGCTTAAGCCATAAAATTATCTGTTAAGTTTGCCCCGCTGATTGTCTAGTTTGCCCCGCTGAATTTCATGTTT
This sequence comes from Magnolia sinica, assembly GCF_029962835.1. NCBI lineage: Eukaryota > Viridiplantae > Streptophyta > Magnoliopsida > Magnoliales > Magnoliaceae > Magnolia > Magnolia sinica. The sequence goes on from NC_080579.1 coordinate 12,076,875, forward strand.
GCCCCGCCGATTTCCTAGTTTGCCTAGCTAATTTTCTAGTTTGCCTCGCTGATTTCTTAGTTTACCCCCTGATATTCTAGTTTGGCCTGACTCAACGCTCAGATGCAACCCATCTGATCAGTGGACCAGCCTGATTTTCGACATGAACGATCTTCATGGTATGGCCTACTGTTTGTGTGGTATGGATGTCCTACACAAGGAGCATGTTGTCAGTAAAAGTCGACCTCGCCTGTAGGTGATCAGTGCTTGATGGAAATTCCCTATATATGTATGTGACAATGGTCTTTTTCGCCTATATAAAAAAGCTGATACAATGGGTATTTAGTAGGGCTGAAAGTTGGGCGGGTTCAACCTGCCCGACCCGGGCTTGGGCAGGATATATCGGGTCCGATCTCAAGCTTGGGCTATACAAACACCAACCCGATAAAACTTAGGCTGGGCTTGGGTTGAGGTCTCAGGTTGCCCGACCCAACTCGAACCCGATCAATATATTAGTTACTTATAAATTATAATTGAGTGTGGATTGTTTGTGTAGAAGGTACGCTAGTGATGTCCATGGTTTGAGACTGTCCACTCTCTCTTCCATGGATGGTCCATGGTTCAAAAATCACGAGGATCCGAAAATCCTAGCCATCACTTTCCCTTCTTACTGATAAATGTCTACACAGTCTTTGTTTATAACCGTCTATCTAGAGCCCACTAAATAGATGTCTCATAAAAACTATTTGTGTTATTTTTTTAACCAGAATCCTTTAATGACAGGGTCCAGTAGTTTGCCCCGCTCATAATGTAGTTTGCCCCGCTCATAATTCAGTTTGCCCCGCTCATAATGCAGTTTACCCCGCTGTTTTTCTAGTTTGCCCCGCTCATAATTCAGTTTGCTCCGCTGTTTCTCTAGTTTGCCTTGCTATTTTTCTAGTTTGCCCCGCTGTTTTTCTAGTTTGCTCCGCTCATACTTAAGTTTGCCCCGCTATTTTTCTAGTTTGCCCCGCTCATACTTAAGTTTGCCCGCTGTTTTTCTAGTTTGCCCCGCTGTTTTTCTAGTTTGCCCTGCAATTTGGATGCTCTACATAGTAAAAAGGGCCTTTAATGACACATGAAGGGCTACCTACATGTGCGAAAGGCTACCTACGTGAAGGGCTATATAAACACCAACTCGATAAAACTTACGTTGGGCTTGGGTTGAGGTCTCAGGTTGCCCGACCCAACCCGAACCCGATCAATATATTAGTTACTTATAAATTATAATTGAGTGTGGATTGTTTGTGTAGAAGGTACGCTAGTGATGTCGGGTCTCATTTGTCCAAGTCATTTCCAAGGACTCACACTAACAATATATGCCGGATTTCTTTCTCCCAAATAGATTGCGTGCTATGCTACATGACTTTTTAAAGGAGTAGTCCTATATTTTAGCTTGGTTTTTAAAAGAAAAAAATGAAGTTCTTTATGATGAATAATCACGTATATAATTAATAAAATCATAGATACAAAAAATAAGTCCTATATTGAAATATAATAAACTAATGTAATAACAAAAATATTAGCACATATACACCCGACCAACCCAATCAACTTGTCGAGCCCTCTTAGGTTGGGCTTGGGTTGAGAATTTCCAATCCAAGATTGGGTTGGGTTGGGTTAGGGTTGAGCACTAACCCGAACCAACCCACTCGACTTTCAACTCGATCCAACCCGACCGCGAAGTGATTGAAATTGACCACGAAATGAATGAAATAGATTTTCGACCATCGACCCAATGGAATCTTGGAAAATAACTAGGTTGGTTGGCTAAATTAGCTTCTCCTACCCCAAAATCATATGCGGTAAGTTAAGTAAATCACTCTAGTTTAAGAGATATGCTTGTTAAATAAATAGACAAAGAAATGAATTAAAAGATAGAAAAATATTTTTATGTACTTATATATACATATTTACATAATTATGTATTATAGAAAAATGTAAGGGGGAAAATGTTCTCCACGTAAAAAAAAAAAAAAAAAAAAGAAGAAGAGAAAATAGAAAAAAAGTGCATAGCATTATAGTTATGGCTACGGTTATAATCCGTAGCGATAGAAGCTCGACCCGGCTGGCCGTCCCAACCCGGCGATCGTCAATGGCCATTGATGGGGTCGCCGTCGTCAAAGCATGAGTTGGGGTCGACCAGTAGACCTTGGCCGATCGGTCAATGGCTATTACGGATGGGGTCGACGTCTACCTGGCCGATCGGTCAAGTCACAACAGTGAGTTTATAATGTGTTTTTAGTTTTTTTCCTTCACAATAATCCTGATGGCATTTTTCTTTTTTGTCAACCTCACTTAGCAAAACCAAGTTTGAACTCATTTTGTCAACCATACTTAGCAAGTAATGTTATTATCAGGCCCACACAGGCATTTCGTTGAACACAATACACATCAGTGGGTTTGCATATTTATATAATCCTCAAATATAACATATGTATAACATTTTTACGGATATTTGGAAAGAGAAAACCCGATTAAATGCTTCAACCTAGGGTTTGGGTCAAGGGTCGTCAGAACCTATCCAACACACGAAGTTTATAAGGATAGTTGGAAAGAGAAAATCCAAACATGAAATTGAGCAGGGCAAGCATGAAATTCAATGGGGCAAACTAGACAATTAGCATGGCGAACTTAACAGATTTTTTCATTGCTTAAGCCGATAAATCTAAACTTATTCAATGTTCAAATGAACCACACGAAATGAAATTTTTAATTGAACTTCTATTGTTGATCATTTCTTGGGGGCTATAGAAGTTTTGGATCAAGTTTATAATTGTTTTTTCTATTAATCCATGTCTATATGATCTTATGAATATGTTTGATAACAAACAAACATCACTATTGGGCCCATTATGGTTTCAACGGTGGAAATCATTATGCCCATTGTTTCCCGTGGTGTGATCCCTTGGAAATGACGTGGACAAATGAGACCCGACATCACTAGTGTACCTTCTACACAAACAATCCACACTCAATTATAATTTATAAGTAACTAATATATTGATCGAGTTCGGGTTAGGTCGGATAACCTGAGACCTCAACCCAAGCCCAACCTAAGTTTTATCAGGTTTCTCACAAACATCACAGTTGGCCCCACCTGAGTTTCTAATGGTTAACTCCCATTCAACACTGTTTCCTGTAATGATTTGGAAAAATATATGGACGGCATGGATGAAAATCATACATCATGATGGGGCCCACAGACCAGAGACGATCCGCCATTGGCGGGTGGCAGGAGGAGTACTCAATCTGTTTCTGTGAAAAGGAGGGGTATTTCCGTGAAAAATAGCGGAGCAAACTAGAAAAATGGCGAGGCAAACTGAAATATGAGTGGGGCAAGATAGAACAACAGCAGGATAAAGTATGAGCGGGGTAAACTAGAAAAAATGGGCAAACTAGAAAAGTAGCGGAGGAAACATGAATCAAAAACTAGAAAAGCATGGAAACATGAAAAGCATGGAGAAACATGAAAAATAAGCGGCAAACTTAAAAGCATGGGAAACATAAAAAAGCAGGGAAAACTAGAAAAGCAGTGGAAAACTACTATTTGCCCCATTGCTTTTCATGTTTTCCCTGCTAGTATGGTTTCCATGCTTTTCTAGTTTTTGACGCTGCTTTTCATGTTTTCCCACTGCTTTTGACTATTATTTAGATTTAGTATGTTATTTTTCTTGTTTGCCCTGCTTTTTTAGTTTGCCACTATTTTTCATGTTTCCGCTATTTTTCTAATTTTTCCCATTGTTTTTCATGTTTTCCCCATTGCTTTTCTAGTTTGCCCCACTTTTTTTCATGTTTCTCTCACTTTCTAGTTTGCCCATTGCTTTTTTAGTTTGCCCACTCATTTTCATGTTTGCCGCTGTTTTTCTAGTTTGCCCGCTCATATTTCATGCTTACCTTGCTCATTTTTATGTTTGCCCCACTCTTTTTCATGCTTGCCCCGCTTTTAGGATCGATACCAAGACCTCAAGTGTTGAAACGAGGTATTTCCACTCAGTCTGCCGGTTGAGCTATGGATCTAGGTGATAGCTAGATCTGTCTTATTTTTCGTCTCAAGCCTTAATACGAGCTCGTCAAATAGATGGACGGTTTGGATATAACACGTACCTTATAATGGGACCCACAAAATGCCGTAGGAATTATAACGAAAAAAGAAAAAGAAAAAGAAGCTAGTGAATTAGGGTCAGTGGGACCCTATAGCTAATGGTGAAAATAAGTGTTTTGACCTAATAGATGGAGGTGGTTTCACACATACTGCATAGTGGGCTATATAATTAAGTAAATATGTATATATAAGTATATAAAAATATTTTTCTATCTTTCAATTCATTTCTTTGTCTATTTATTTAACAAGCATATCTCCTAAACTAGAATGATTTACTTAACATACCACATATGATTTTGGAGTAGGAGAAGCTAATTTAGCCAACCAACCTAGTTATTTTCCAAGATTCCATCAGGTCGATGGTCAAAAATCCATTTCATTCAGTTCGTGGTCAATTTCAATCACTTCGCGGTCAAACTGAAAATTCAACGGGGCAAACATGAAATTAAGTGAGGCAAACATGAAATTGAGTGGGGAAAACTAGAAATTTAGCGGGTAAAACATGAAATTGAGTAAGGCAAACATGAAATTAGGGCTGAAAGTCGGGCCGGTTGGTTCGGGTTGGTGCTTAACCCTAACCCAACCCAAGGTTCCTATACCTAAACCTTGACCTAACCCAACCCAATCTTGGGTTGGGAATTCTCAACCCAAGCCCAACACAAGAGGGCTCGATGGGTTGATTGGGTTGGTCGGGTGTATGCATGCTAATATTTTCATTATTATATTAGTTTATTATATTTCAATATAGGATTTATTTTTTGTATCTATGATTTTATTAATTATATACGTGATTATTCATTATAAAGAACTTCATTTTTTTTTCTTTAAAAAACCAAGCTAAAATATAGGACTACCCCTTTAAAAAGTCATGTAGCATAGAACGTAATCTATTTGGGAGAGAGAAATCCGACATATCTTGTTAGCTTGAGTCCTTGAAAATGACATGGACAAATGAGACCCAACGTCACTAGTGTACGTTCTACACAAACAATCCACACTCAATCTATTTGCCCCGCTGCTTTTCATGTTTCCTCCGCTGATTTTCTAGTTTGCCCCGCTGCGTTTCATGTTTCCCCCGCTGATTTTCTAGTTTGCCCCGCTCATATTTCAGTTTGCCCTGCTGTTTTTCTAGTTTGCCCCGCTGCTTTTCATGTTTCCCCCGCTGATTTTCTAGTTTGCCACGCTACTTTTTATGTTTCCCCCGCTGATTTTTTAGTTTGCCCCGTTGTTTTTCTAGTTTGCCCCGCTCATGTTTCAGTTTGCCCCGCTGCTTTTCATGTTTCCCCCGCTGATTTTCTAGTTTGCCCCGCTTCTTTTCATGTTTCCCCCGCTGCATTTCATGTTTGCCCCGCTGATTTTCATGTTTCCCCCGCTGATTTTCTAGTTTGCCCCGCTCATATTTTAGTTTGCCCCGCTGTTTTTCTAGTTTACCCCGCTGCTTTTCATGTTTCCCCCGCTGATTTTCTAGTTTACCCCGCTCTTTTTCATGTTTGCCCTGCTCTTTTTCATGCTTGCCCTACTCATTTTCATGTTTGGCCCTCTCATTTTCATGTTTGCCTCGCTAATTTTCATGCTTGCCCTCTCATTTTCATGTTTGCCCCATTGAATTTCATGTTTGCCCCACTGAATTTCATGCTTGCCCCGCTAATTAACTTCTCCTACCCCAAAATCATATATAGTACGTTAAGTATATCATTCTAGTTTGGATCCTTACTCTCCCTCGGGTGGTAGACTCTTAGGGCCCGTTTGGCCGGTCGGATTGGAAGGGCTTGGATGGTATTGGAAGGGATTGAAAGTCAAATCCCGGGATTGGCCTGGCGTGCCAAACAGAGTCAGTGATCTGATCCCAATCCCATGGATCTTAAGACAATCCACTAACAACACCATCATTACCTCTAAATCCCATCCAATCCAACCTAATCCTTTCAAAATTGCATGGGACGTGTTTGGTATGAGGGATTGGAAGGGATGAGAAGGTTTAATCCCAGGATTGGCCGGGCGCACCAAACAGATTGGAAATAGCAATCTAGGGATATAGCAATCCCATGGATCTCCAGATAATCCACTGACAACACCATTATTACCTAGAAATCCATGCCATCCACTCTAATACCATTCAATCCCTCCCAATCCACCCGGCCAAACGGGCCCTTAGGAGTTTCAACACCCGGTCAAGCGTTTGAGTATCCATAGGTGGTAAAATTCCACTAGTGTGAGTGTGTGGGGGTGTGTAAAAAAAAAAAAAAAAAAAAATCATTTTAATTTAGGAGATTTGCTTGTTGAATACATGGACAAAGAAATGAATTAAAAGATAAAAAAATATTTTTATTTACTTATATATACATATTTATATAATTATGTATTAAAGAAAAATGTAAGGGAGAAAAAGTTCTCAAAGTAAATAAAAAAAAAAAAACGGTTTTTTTTTTTTAATTGTGTTGCATGTGTGGGTCCAATCATGAGGTTTGTGTTATATCCAAACCGTTCATCTATTTGGCGAGCTCATATTAAGCTTGAGACGAAAAATTAAATAGATCTAGCTATCAAGTGGACCACACTGTAAAAGGCAATGGGGAATTGAACGTCTACCATTGAAACCCTTTCAGGGGTTACAAAAGTTTTTGATCATTCTGAAATTTGTTTTTCCTCTTCATCCAGGTCTTTGTGACCCTATGAATGAACTTAGATGGGGAGGATTTCTCGCAAACATCACAGTGGGCTCCACCTGAGTTTCCAATGGTTGACGCTCATTCAACACTGTTTCCTGTAATGTGGTACACTTGAGACTTGGATATACCTCATTTTTGGTCTCATACCATAAAATGATCTCAAAAAATATATGGACGGCATGGATGAAAAGCAAACATCATGGTGAGGCCCACGTACCACTGACTATCCGTCTTGGGCGGGTGGCAGGAGGCGTACCCAATCCGTTTCCGTGAAAAGGAGGGGTATTTTCGTCCTGAAATTTGTTGTCCGTACGAGGAGGTCCAACTGCGTATTCTAAGTTTGTATTGTTTCAAGAATATCCAATGGATAAAAGGTGGGGTCCACAGTCGTAAATTTCTCTGAAATCAAATTGTTCTTGGCCTCTGAAAGCAAATTGGAAGTCCAGCTGTTGGTTGGGGATTATTTGGGTTATTGAAATTTTATGTGAGATAACTAATTCAGAGACTGTAAATCGGATTTCCATTTGTTTTCGAGCAGTTTCTTAAATTGCATTGAAGTGAAAGGTTGAATCATTTTAGTATATATGTTTGAAGTAGAAGCTTTGGTTGCTTCCCCTCTCAAAAGTGATTCAGATTCTTTTCAGAAATACGAATTCTATGTTGTGCTCTGCATAGCTACCAAAAAAGATGCTGGGATTACCCTGTGGTTTCTGTAAGAGGACATTGGAAAGAGTTAAAAAGTGACAGTTTTACAAAGGATCTCTTCTCCCATTTCAGAAGAGATCTGACTTTCAGGCATTTCAATTCCAACACTCAAAGAGACGGAAGAAAGCAGTGTTCATGGCACAAACATGCATAAGAGATACCATGCTTGAGGAACTGAAGATTGTTCTAGGGGTGGTGGAGCTGATCTTAGACCCTAGCATACCGACTCTTGAAATGTAGGGCTATTGCAGGATGCAATTGTGCACGTTCACGATGGAAATGTGGCGTAGATGCAGTTGAATCCTAATCATCCAAATCATGGGCCACACTAGAGATGGGGCACCTCGCAAAAATCCATTTGTTTGAGTGATCATAATCTGCACAAAATGGGAATTTATCTGTTGGGTTTTGATCAACTATTTCGTTGGCCACCAACTGGCCATGCCCACCCATATTCCATGACAGAATGCACTTGATTTTGTAGATGATGCCGTTGTCAAATCTACAAACTACCATGGTTGGTCTATCTTAGCCATTGATCTAACAGCCCTATCATGGATGGACCATTCCAAAAAATTCCCCTCAATCAGTCAACACTAACCTTCCCATTAATAGCAAGCAAATACTTTATTTATAAGAAATGCATGAACAAGCCAACATTCATGGAGGAAACAGCAGCAGTTCAATGGTTAGGATCTTCCCATTTGGAGATTTTTTGGAAATGGGTGACGTGGACATCATATCAATGGTTTACACAGACCATAGCCCCAAACCTACGAAGTTTCACAGATGTATGAGTAGAAAACTCTGTTTCTAATTAACTACCCAAATCGCCTTTTTCTCATACCTAAAGAAAATGAAATCTTTTCTTTTTCCACGATTTTCCTCCGATGTGATGCTTTCCTTTCTTCCCTTTCTTGGACTACTTTATCATTGTAAATCCCAATATATATATATATATATATATATATATATATATATATATATATATATATATATATATATATTACAGGTCAAAGATGCAGGATAGTCAAGAGTGCATGAGCTTATATCTAGCAACAAAGACTCACCATGGGATGGTCAAGGGAGAACCCATGCGATGATCATGTATATCACAACCACTAGATTAATCACAATGTGCGAGTTGAGTCGCATCTGGTGTGAGCTCACCAGTAAGTGTTGTGGCCCATGTTATTTTTGGGTTGGTCTGAAGTATAGTTTTGGATTGGTCCTATGAATTTTCTGAGGTGACTCGTCTGATAGGCGCATTGAAGTAAACACATCGCATGGGCCCCTGCACCTACGCTTATGGTGGTACCTGTAGCTCCTGATCGTGTCCCTTTTATTAATTGGCCTTTGAAATCAGGCCCATACCTGACCATGGGTGGCTCGAGCCAAAAAGTAAACACATATAGGACAAGGATTGGAAGACCGATGGACCAGCCGGGGCCTATTGCAAGATCACCCGCCAAACTTCCTATTCCTCAAAATCTTCTCAACTTGGGCAGGAGATACATGGAACACTCCATGCATTTGCAAGCATTCTATTCTCCTTTCACCTTTTGATAAGACTCCCATCAACTGCTTCACATCTCCCCACCCCATTTCTAACAGCTTCATTGAATTGCTTATGCATGGAAAAAAGGCTTCCGGCCGGGCACAAAAGGGCTGGAAAACAAGGAACAGTGCCCGCACATCAGCTCTAAACCGTCTGATCCCACGGCCTGAAAATTCCGCACCGCTCAGCAGGACACTGCTGAACATAAAATGGTCGAGCCCACCTGCCACACTTCTCCATAAGTCCAAGAAATCCTTAGAATTCAAACCCATTTTCAATACACGAAGCCTATCTCGCAAAGCGTCCAATGCCTCGACAAGCTCGACAGATACAGCTGCATCAAAACCAGATTCTTCTTGTTCTTCTTCTTGCTCCCATTGGTTTCCGTTCTGGATGTAATCCCAGCATAGAATGTTAAATTGCCGCAGGATATAAGCCAATATCTCCTCAACCCATTCAGTCTCCAACTTCATCAACGTGTTTATTTCGCCTACAAAAAAGGTTTGCCAATCCGGGTCATCTTCTATCCCGCGCAAAGCACGGCCTTCGGCGATTCTCATCTCCAGGAAATCGATACCCTCGCTCCATTCCCGCAGGACGGATTCACAGTAGCGGGCCGCATTGATTGAACTGGCAATTCTCAGTAAGGCATCGTCGTCTACATAGGCAGTTGAGGATTCTAGTTCCTGACAGCTGTGAAGCAACAGTCTGAAAAACCACCATAGAAATCTAGACACGGATGACCTGATAAAGCACACTCGCATTAAGATGCTTGGCAGCATTCGGCATCTTTCTATCATGGTCCATGCAATTCGAACAACGGACTCTACGATCAATGGAGCTTTATAGTCTTCTCTGGTGGAGAGAAGAAATGACTCGGTTTCTGTATCATGGACAAACTCGGCCTCTTTTTTTATAATGACCGTCCATGCTTTGTCGTCTGCCAGCTCAGTTTTTAGCTTTTCCTCGGCGTCCTTTAGCTCTATTGCGGCCCATATGTCTAGCCATTCAGGCCGATCACAGAATATTGACAGCACTGATAACCCTCTTGAGAAACCACCAAATCCAGTAGACTCCCCAACAAAAAGACGCGTTCCGGAACTTGCAAGCACTTGCATCTGCTTATCGAAAGAAATGATGAGGTCAACTAGATGAAGCCATGAAGAAACAGTTTCTGAATTCCTGTTCCGATTATGATATCTTTCAGCAAGAACGGAAAAGATCCTCTTCGATAGGTACCCGGAAAGTATTTTCACCATAGCCGATACCCAAGCTTCCCTAGCGCTGTAGCCCACAAGCCTTGCTTTATCAATTAGAGGTTGCAAAACATCATCCACTCCTATGAAATCCCGAGTAATCTTATAGACGAGAGCGAACATGAACTTAGGTTGATCGGACCATCTTGAAAAATGGTGTTCTGTTCTCGATGCGATAGGAGAAACTAGCTCATCAATGGTCCAAAGACTGCAATCAAGGCCCAGATTGTTGTATGGTTCTGCGGAATCTGAATGCCCATTCTTGCATCTAAAAAGATCCTGCTGTCTCAATTCCCTCTGAGCCTGAAAATGCTGCAAAGCACAGAGCGTTAGGAAGCTCTGGGTATACCTTTCCTTCTTATCTCCATGCATCAGCAGCAGTGGGTTTGGAACTTCCAAGCTTTCTGCCTTGTCCAGGCTTGATGTCGAAAGGGGAGGTGGCCATCTGAGAGATGCAAGTAGCGATCGATGGTCTGCAAGAGCTTGTGGCCGGAGAATAGACAAACTTTTGTCCACTCTGGAATCGACAGCCTTGAGAAGATGACTCCACTTTGGCATGGATTTCACAACATTTACTAAAACTTCCTCTATCTCCTTCATAACTTTTATGGCAAGCAGCAGCTTTTCTTGCTTCAATTGGAAATCCTGCATTCCAGTAGAAGTATTATGAGAAATCAGCAGATCATATCTCACTGGAGGTTTGCTACAATACTATGTTGGATCTGGGGTCCTGTTTGGTGATCTGAACCATTGATCTGACAATATACACAGACAACGTTGGACGCCTTAAAATCTTTAAGCTTGGAAGATCTTAAAATTTTGACCAATGGCCCACAAGACAACAGTTAAGGAGATCTTCCATGCTCGAAGGAAAAGAAGGGTTGAACTATTCCCTTACAAGTCAAGGTCCATCATATTAATAAGTTTGGATCATTGAAACATGATGGATCGATCCAATTGGTATAGTCCCAACCTAGCCTATAGCAATATGTCGGATTGTATCCTATAACCTCTCCTCATGTTTTAAGTACCACTTGGATGTAGCCTCGACTCATGGATGAGTTAGTTATCCATGTGAAATGGATCGGTATCTGTTTTCCATGTGCTTGGGATGGGCCAATGGCATTAGCAGGCATGCTTTCACTATGCAATGCTGCCGATATACATTCCACGTCAGTAATCAGATAAAAGCCCATTTTGGATGCACCGTCAAAAGGGCGTTCAAGCCGTAAACCTCCTTATGAGCCAAACCAATTGGATTGGATGCACTTTGCACGCCCCCCCATTTCACGATCCCACTCGACAAAAACATATCTGGTTGGTTTTCATTGAGTTGACTGAAAAAGCAGACTTGAAACCCCCTTCTCTGGAAACCCCTTTTGCACACATGCATCCAAATGGGCCCTATGGGTGCCTCCTACCTTCTTATCTCACTTCGATTTTGGGAAGAAATTCACGCCTGCATGAAGTGATGCAGGTAATTCCAAACATATCCCTAGTGGTATGGAGTAATGTTCTAGTTGTCCCTGCTTTTTCAGTTCTGACCAATCTGACAGAAGAAAGAAAATGGAATAAAGGAAAGAAAGCATTGTCACTAGCCTCACAGTTGGATTCAATGCATTTGAAAGATTCAATGTGAAAATAGTCCTCGATCTTTGACTAACAACAGCAAAAACTGCATCTTCAAGATCTCCAACTAGAGCTTCCAGCTGCAGAGTTGTCTCTATGAAGGGGGCAGCAGCAATGTGTTAAAACCATAGTTTAAAAACCTGAAAACTCGATATTCAACGGGGTTGAGCCAACTCGAAGATTTGACCCAATTCGACTTGATAGTTAATAAGCGTAAATTAGAACTTTTAAGGAACATTTAGAATAATTGCATATCCATAACTATTAAAAAAACAATAAATTAAACAACCAAGTCGTGTATAACTTGCTGGTCAGGACAGTGTGTGAGGGAAGCAAGGTTCACGAGTTTGATTCCTACACTTATCTTTTTGGATTTTATTAAAAGCCTTCTTGACAGGGTGAGTGACTCGACCCAGGTCACTGCACATCACATCAGTTGACCAAGTTATCGAGTCAACTCAACGAGTCTTCCCAAGTTATGGCCAAGTCACAGCCAGAACTTAGTTTCCTAAAGACTCTGCTTGAAATCTCACAAACTGGATTTGACTCGGCCGAGTTTTGAGCTGAGTGAGTTTTATAATTATAATTACAACGGAGTCCAAACCATGTTGTGAAGTTCAATGAATTCTAAATGAGAAAACATATATCGTGAATAGTTTGCACGGTGAGTTGGTAACAACAATATAAATGATAACCACGAAAGAAGAAAACAAAGGAACATTTTGCAGATAAGTAAGAGCAAGAGAAGTTGCCGTATTGTTGAAGATGGGGGATTGCTCATCACCATCATATCCACTGTACATTTCAGACACATCTAGAGCAATCAGAACGTTTGATCTGGTGGGCCACCGTATGGACAAGATATCTTCCATGGTGATTGGAAAGTCCCAGCCATTCAGCTGGTGTAAATGTCAGCCAAGCGAATGTGAATCATTGATCACTTTCGGTTTAACCTTTTCCTACCTGTCCATTTTCAGGCCAACAAGCTGTGGCTAAGTCAGATCTTTGTGATTTTTTCAGCCCCTTCTGGTGGTGACTCACCAGATATAATAGCTTGTGGAACAAAATTATTAAAAGTAAATATGGCAGATCTGAAGGGGGCTGGTGGTGCAAAGATATGTCCCGGTACAGGGCTTCGGCTATTTGGAAAGGCATCGCTGTCATGCAAGAGGAAGTTCTAAAAGGGGTAGAGTTTCAGCTTGGAAAGGGAGCCAAAATCAGTTTCTGGTCAGACAGATGGGTGGATAACACTCCATTAAAAGAAAATTTTCCGATAATCTTCTCCCTTGCTCCTAATCCGGCAGTGTCGGTGGCAAATTCTTATTCAGCTGTAGAAGGGTAAATCGTGTGGTCAGTGGATTGTAGAAGAAATCTCCAAGATTGGGAGATCCAGGAATTCGTGAACCTCCTTGATTGCATCCAACAGGCATCTCTTGATCCCTCTATGGAAGACACTTTGATCTGGATGAATTCCAAATCCACCAAATTTCCGGTGAGATCTCTCTATAGTCAGCTGGACCGCTCTCTTCCTTTCAACATTCCCCACTGCAGGCAAATTTGGAAGTATCTGGTCCCCCCCAAGATCATCGCCTTTGGATGGTTGGTCACTAAGAAAAGGATACTAATTGTCAATAATCTTAGGAAGAAAGAAATGTGTCTGGTGAACATCTACTTGTTGTGTATGCAGTCCGAAGAATCTGTGGACCATCTGCTAATCCATTGTCTAATGGGGACATCACGCGCACACGCGCGTGCACGCCATCCCCTACACACGTACACAAGGAAAAGGAGGGCCCCACCGTCGATCTGGCTCAATGACGACGTCCAAGGAGGGCCTCCTAGTTAGAAGACGAAGTTTTGATTCAAGAGAGTGGACCCGATAGCCAAGAAAAGCCCATCATGGGATCTCATGATCGTGGCCCACTCGTCAGATTGATTTCATATTTTAGGTTTTGCTTATTGTTATTATTTAGAACATCGTTAACGCTTTAAATTTTTTGTTTGATTTTTATTTTAGTTTACTTCATCGCCAAGTAATAGGCTGCGCACATGGTGCGAGTTTTTAGGGTATAGAGTTTTCCCTATAAATAGGCACCCCTTGTAGTTCTTTTCATTCATTGAAGCTTAATAAAAATTCCTACTTTATTATTCTGCTCTCTTAGTGAGTTGTGGAAAAATTCAAAAGTGAGTACAAAGCCCTCCCTTTTCGAAGGGCTAACTACGTGGTGTGAAGCCACATCTATCCACATCCGTCCCTACCCTCTCCCATCCATATATCTCATCTTCTATCATCATTATTGCTTTGAATTTTTCAGCTTTTGCAGCTATTCATCTCCCTAAAGCCAGTTTCCAAAATCTAGACCTGTAGGAGGGCTGAAACTTCGGCGGAACACTACGCCTCGACCTTACGTCGGATCGTCGTCAAACTTGGAGGGATTGGAGGTCTCCCTTGTCCGACCAAGGCCTAGGTGTCACTTTGGAGAGACAGGCTTCCATCACACATGCGGCCAACCCCCCCGCGCACGTGCGTCAGCCCCGGGTCACCATCTGCACGTAGGAGCTTTCTCCGGGTCAGGTTTTCATCTAGTTTTCCTCTTTTCATTCCTATTTCCTAAACCTTAGCCTTAGTTTGCATTAGCCCTAATTTATTTGCCCCTTTTTTCACCCTAGAGTTCCTTGAATTGAGATTGGTGAATCCCTTGGATTAGGGACTGTTTGCTATGCATGTGTGGTTGATTTCTATTTCCCTTTGAGCATCGTTTGGTTTATAATTTTTATTGGTCCAGTCTTAACCTGTGTAGGCCTGGACCTGCATAGATTCCCCTTTACTTGAATGTTTGAGCTTTTGCGTAAGATGTGGAATTACTATGGATTGTTTTGAATTAGTATGATCTAAAGCCTAAGATCTTGCATATCATATTTAATTTTCCATGTCCTGCATCATTGTCCCTCTATCTCCTCTATCTGGGACGATTTCCTTGCCTGTTTTAGCGTCAATTAGTGCTTCCCTGATTCAGTGGCTTCGCTCTTCCATGCGTGGCATGGGGCTAAGCTCGGTAAGCAGCGATCTTGGCTGTGGAAAATGGCCCTTTTGACAATTTGGTGGGCTGTTTGGGAGGAAAGGAATGGCCAGTGTTTTAGGCACATCGCCAACTCTGCAGGCTACGTCTCCTCTAGAGCTAAAAGTCTTATCATCGAATGGGCTGCGCAAATCAAGTCTCTTAAGAATTAATCTTCTTTTTTTGGGCGTGTAATGAGATCTGCTCTCTCGGCAGATCTGTAGTTTTCTTTCCTTTCCTTCCTCTTTTGTTTCTCCTTTTGTGTTTTTATTATTAATCAAAGTTATCTTTCAAAAAAAAAAAAACAAACTGTCCTGATAACCCTAGACGTGTACGGCATCTACTGTGGCGCTATTGGAAAAAGCAAGCCTGAATCTTCAACATGGCAAGCCTACTTACCAAATCTTTATCGATCTTAAAGATTAGTTCACTATTCAACTTTGGCTCAGATGTTTTCCAATGAGGAGAAAGCCTAGTTTGGATGAGGCATGCTCCGCTACCATATTGAATTCTATGAAAATGGCAATTAATTCCCATTAGCAATGCCATCAGGCTAACCAGATATTATGTACCAGACAACCCTATATGTCATACATGCGAGAGCAGACACAATGTATCACGTATGAATACAATCAAACAAGGATGATTGAAATGTTCTTCCAAAGATAACAATACACCGATCTTTTGCATTGTGTATTTGGTAAGGTTGAAGCTTCTAACTTACAACTATGCTGAAAATGGGAACACAGATCAGTGAGGATCTGCAAGCTCCCTGTGATAATAATAAAATTTGATTGTCGTTTGGTAATGCTGGTAATCATTGATTGCTACAAGCCTAACAATGGATTTGTGTTTGTGAGACTTTAGGAAAATATGGCATTGAACTAGGTTTCAATCCAACAGCAGGGATGGGTGAGTTGGCTTCAAAGTTACAGCGACTAGTGAGAAAGATTTTTGAAAGGAGAAAGGCTGTACATTTACTAAAATTCTTGTAACTGGTTGAGATGAGTTGCCCTCCTAATCATACACACCCGTGTAAGAAATATCCATCTACATTCACATTGATAGGTTTGTATTGGCACTTGGCAGTCAAGCCGTGCATGAAGGCTCCTGTGGGTCCTACCACCAATATAAACCAAACAAAGTGCATGAAGGCACATTTTCCTAATATACACACATGTAGCCTAGCATTTTCATGAGGAATTATATGATACGTGATTCAACTGTTTCGCAGTATATGCAGGTTTTCATTCCTGACAGATGATGCCCATGGTTTGAAATTCGAGACCACTGGTCTTTTGAGCTCGTGGATGGACCATGCCCAAAATTCTCCCAAGATGGAATATGGTTGCCATCTATCTTGGGCCCAGTTTCAGTTGAATGTGGACCTTTGCTACATTTCTCTTCTTAGATGTGAAAGGTTATGATTGTCCAATTGAGGAGATTTTTGGGGCATGGTCCACCCATGGGAAGCACAGCAGAGTTAATGGTCAAGATTACTGAAACATTGGCCACACTTGGCCGAATTGAAAACCACATATGTTGTTGAAAGCCTTAGGTTGAGAATCATATTAGTCCTCTTTCCCTGAGAATGCAAATGTGCCTGAAAAAGAGAATATAGATAAGAACACCACGAGATACCTCGAAGAGCACGGGAAGTAGGAGTTCAAAAATATACCGGCATAAACACGGATTGTCTCAATCTGAACCATTTCCTTTGCAAGCAAAGGCAATTCCTCATGTAAAATCTTTCGTATTTTCCTCAAACTCATCTTCCCCTTCTTGCCTATAATCCAAAAAGACATATCAAAACCCAGGAACAATCATGAAAAACGAAATTTGAATAAAAATTTCAATTCGAAAAAGAGAAGAAAGAAGGAAAACAAAAGAAATCTGAAACTGTTTCCTCGCCTAAGAATCTTTCAAATACCATTCAAACCTAGAGTGGATTCCAAACCCAAAGAACCCTTAGGGTCATGAACCTCAACATCCTCTATAGCCTGCTGAGGTAGAGGAATCCGTTCACATGGAATATGTGGTTTGGCGATCCCAACAATGATCTGATGGGCCACACTATGTAGGGGATGCCTCAAAGACCTCTCACAATGTAACATACAACCTGTTCATAAGGTCATATAGACCTGGATGAAGGGAAAACACAAATATCAGATTGATCCAAAAGTTCTGCCACTTATAAGAAGTTTTTAATGGTGAGAGTTCAATCCCTATTGTGTGGTGCACTTGAGCCTTGGATGTGCCTCATTTTTGGGTTCATATCCTAAAGTGATATGGAAAAATGGATGAACAACCTAGATAAAACCATACATCATGGTGGGCCACACAAACCCTGCTTGGATGGATTATCATTCAAGCAAGGGCATGAGGCAATCTGCTTCCTAGTTCTAGGCCTTGTTTCCATTATTTTCAATTGCTTTTAGCTTGTTCTGTTCAAGTTGTATTGTCCTTTCCCTCTTCTTTTTTTTTTTCTTTTGGCTTTTGCCTCTCTCTCTCTCTCTCTCTCTCTCTCTCTCTCTCTCTCTCTCTCTCTCTCTCTAGTTGCCTTTGGCCCCCTTTATTTATTTCAATTTTAAAAAAAATGGAATGTTGGAGAGACACTGCTCCTTGCAGCTTCCGACGATCTGAACTCACACAGTAAGGCAGTCTCGATTCCGACCACCTTTCCAACGAGATACGTACCTTCCAGCCCCCTTTTGGGCGAGATTCTAGGCTTCTGGTGATCTCTCTCCACTAGCAGCAAGTGGTTTTTTTTTTTTTTCTTTTCATTTTTTTCTCTTCATTGGGAGCAAATGAAAGACGCCGATCATGTCTTGTCCTTGCATGGATGGACTTGGTCCAGGCAGGGGTTTTGTGGGGCCCACCATGATGTATGCTTTTATTCATGTTGCCCATCCATTTTGACAGCTCATTTTAAGGCATATCCCGAAAAATGAGGTAGATTCGATTCAAGGCTGAAGTGGACCACGTCACAGGAAGCAGTGGTGATACTTGTTAGTCATCTACTAACATCTCCTAATAGGAGACTTCTTCCTCTTTTTTAATATATATGTACGTACATATGTCCATACATCTTAAAGCCCAATTTCTCTAGGGTTTTGGATTGGTGCTCTCTCCCCTCTTGCATGGTCTATATATAGAGAGCTACAGTTAGAGAGAGGGGTATTTTATTCTATTAATTCATCTTCTGGGGTATTCCTTGGTGTGTAATTCCTTGTACGGGTGTGAGAAAGGTCAGCCTTATATTTCTATTTCTTTTTTTTTTTTTTTAGTAAAGAAGAAAGCTCTGTGTTCCTGCCCTGTGGAGTAGGCATATTGCCAAATCATGTAAATCCCTATACATCGTCTTTCTCTCTTTTTTTTTGGCCTTTTTCTTGTGTTTTGGCCTCACCTACATTGATCACGTCACGTGCAGGTGTTTTTCCGCAACAATACTAACACGGTAACGCCCACCGTTGAAACCTTCCTAGGCCCACCATGATGTTAAATTTGCCATCCAACTTGTTCAAAAGGTCACATAGACCTGGATGGAGGGATAAAACCCCATGTGTAGTCCACCTAAGCCTTGGTGGTGACTTTTGAGCCCACGTTGTGGTACTAATGCCTAATGTGTGATCATTGGATAGTTCCTTATTTTGGGATAAAACCCATAGCACAATGGGCCCACATCCTAATTGGACAAGATTTTATTTTTTTGGCCCACATCTTTATTAGAACCTTTTTGTAGGCCCACATCGTGATTGGACCAGATTATTTTTTTGGGCCCATTTCCTGATTGGACCAGATTTTTTGGGGGCCCACATCCTGATTGGACCAGATTTTTGTGGGGCTCACATCCTGATTGGACGTGATTATTTTGGGGGCCCATGTCCTGATTGGACCAGTTTTTTTTTGTGTGTCCCACATCCTGATCAGACCAGCTTTTTGGGGGGAGGCCGACATCCTAATTGGAACAGATTTGTTTACTGCCCACATCCTGATTGGACTAGATTGTTTATGGTTACCTGTTTATATTCAGTTGTTTGTCCTCATAAAAGGCCATTTGAATTCGTGGGTCCACTTCTATGGCTCACCTAATGCTTGGTTTAACATGAGGATCAGCCCTAAGCTTTATTGAAATGGGCTCAACCTAATGATCCATCTTAAATGAAGCTCTTATATGTCATTTGAATATTTCTTAGAGATTTACTTCTTCAAGCAATGTCGGGTGGAAATACCCAATTACAGGATATAAACAATTCACATGCTATCAAAACACAGACAATCATTTACCAGTAAGGGCCTGTTTGGATGCTTGTAAGTTGGGTAAGTGGGAAGTGACTTACAGGGAAGTCACTTACAGGTGATGTTTGGGGGAGAAAAATCACCTATAAGTAACTTACAACCTGTAATTCGCTTATAAGCAAATCTACCAAAAAACCGCAGGGGGATGGGGGTGGGAAGTCACTCCCTGTAAGTTACTTACAGGCTCAACGGTCAGATTTTTAAAAAGAGGGGAAGAGGGGGAAATGCACCAACCCACCAATCTCTCTCCGTCCCTGCAATCTCTCGCTGCAGTTACCGCCTTCCGTTTCTTCTCCTCCTATAACGGTAGGGTTTCATCTACCCTTTTTTTCTCCTTTGAAAACAGGAGTGGTTTGACGTTACTCTATAAGGCACGCTGGCATTCAAACAGTCACTTATACGCACTTGCGCATGTGCGTATAAGTGATGGGCCTCTAATCCGAATGGACCATGCGATGCAGCATCCCATGAAACTGTCAGGGACCAATTTGCGCCCTGATTTAAAACTCTGGTGGGCTATAGAAAAGAGAGATGCAAATGAAGGTTGGAAAATGTTTTCTTTTGTCATGGCCCACCAATATTTTAGATCAAAGTAAAAGTTGGGTAATGGGGGTTTCATGGGGTTCTGCATCACGTGGACCGTTCAGATTTTGTCAAATCACGTATGATGAGTTCTCAAAAAGTTCTCAAAAGAACTCTTGTCAACTGGTGCACGGCTGAGTATTATGCGGGAAGGGATCGCGTGCTGAGTAATGCGTAAACTCTGTGGGATCCACCATGATATATGTATTTGATCCACACTGTCCATCCATTATAATACTTAATTTTAAATCCTGATCCTAAAAATTAGCTATATCCAAAGATCAAGTGGACCACAACATAGGAAATAGTGTGAATTGAGTGTATACCGTTGAAAATTTTTGGGGGAACATAGAAGTTATGGATCAAGATGATTTTTTTCCCTTCATCCAAGTGTTTGTGATCTTATGAACATGTTGGATAACAAATTGAGTTATTACTCCATATTATAGATATTTTGAATTCGTGGGCCCACTTTTATAGCCCACTTGATGATTGGTTTAGCTTAATAATTATCGCAAATATTCATCTTGATGGGCTTAACAAAATAACATATTTGATCCCTTTTTTTTTTTTTTCAATGATTATAACATTTTAGAACGATTCCTCAATCTAAGCTCTGCTTGATGTGAATATATAGCTTTCTAACTGTAAGTAACTTACAGGTGATCCAAACATAAAAACTAACTTACCTGTAAGTGACTTACAACTTACATCCAAACAGGTTACCTGTAAGTAACTTTCACCTGTAAGTGACTTACAGGTAAGTCACTTACAACTTAAAAGAACTTACAGGCATCCAAACAGGCCCTAAATCATTTAAAGCTTAAAGCCAAACAGGACAGTGTAAATCATTTAAAGGCATCCAAACGAGCTCATGGGCCCCACATGTACGGAATCCAAAATATCAGAGAACCCCACATTTGCTAAAATCAGGACGAGAATATGCAAACCTCGAGAGAGGCAAAGATCGAAGCTTTCCAGCCCGCGATTGATCTGACGAAGACTAGATTCGATGCCACTGGATCGGGAAATCCAAGCGTCGACGGTCGACGACAGCTTCTTCTGCAGGCTTATGAGGCTTCGATCCAAATCCACACAATCTCCCTTCAATTTTGACACGAGAGCTGGAACCCTAGACAGATCTTCGCGGGTCTTGAAATGCTCATTGAGGAAGGATAAGAGATTTGGAGAGAGGTTGAAGGGATTCAGGAATTCCATGGATGACAGGATCTTGATCAGAAGCAGCAGAAAAAACCCTAAAAAAAGCCCCAGATATTTCAAAATCGGTGGGAATCGCGTTTGGGTTTGCAGAAAAACGCTTTTGGGAGAATTTCAATTTGGGAGGGAGAAAAACTTTGATACTCTGGTAAAATGTGACGGATGATACACAGGACTTAGAAATTGCATATATTTCATATAAATAACTAAAATTTAAACCGTCCAACATCTGACTATCTGTTTACAAGTATAAATGAAAATTTTTATTTTATTATATGACTGTCAGATTGGTCAATATTTATTGGACAGTTATCCAACGGTCTTAATTCAACAAACAAGTATATAAGAATCACATGTCAAGATTATTCGAACGGTATGAATTTTGTAATTTATTTTAGAGACGTTGGTTTCCACAATTTAGTCGGTTTAATTTGAGTTTATACGTTCAAGATGTATAATATCTAAGTGCCTGCGTATCAAGTACCACAAGCAGCCGGAGTATCGAATACTCCTTGGTGGGAGATGGAGATGAAATGGTAGATCCATCACTTCGAATCACACGTGTGGAAGGGCCAATTAATAATCTTCACCGTCCATCTAGCTTATACTATTCTGGATGGATATTATTTTAAAATAAGCATAGTTATAACGGTGCTATCCATGGATCTGAGAACTTCAAAAGATACGGTTGAACACAAAAACTGCTAACGTTCAATCACTCGGTACGGAAAAGGTTCTAGAATAGAGAAGCTTTGATACTCTGAACAGTGTTAAGGATGATACGCATGCACTTAAAATCTACTTACATATCTCATATGAGAAATACAATTAATTAAAAATAAATGGTCCAAATTATATTTAACAACTTCGATGTATCATGAGCCAAATTTTATACTTATTTGATAATCTGACCTTCGGATAAGTGGACATTTATTGGACGGTTAAAAATGAAAAAAATCTAATGGTCCTATTTCAACAAACAAGTTCCCACTACTCAGAGGTTATAATTATTTAACCAATCTTAAATTTTTTGGGACTATGATTAGAAACCGTGGATCCCTATTTTAGTCGGTTAAAATTGAGCTGATATATGCCACATGTACGAGTTTTGGGTGCTTGTGTATCAAGCTTAACAGGCTGCCTGAGTATCATATCAGCCGCCACTGATCAGTCCGAGGTTTGCTATAATACACCTTGAAGTATTGCTACTTTAAAAGCTGCCGTGTAGATATTGGATCTGTGGCCATATTTCAATAATCCAAACCGTTGAAATGATGGGCCATACAATTAGTGTTGTAGAGGAGTCCAACCTAGTCGAACTTGGCACAGCTTAGCTCGGCTAGTAGCCAACCTCTGCTCAAACTGGAATCTGGCTTGGTCCTCAAGCGTATCTCGCTGGCTGAACTCGGTTCGATCAACAGCTCATGATTTCGAGCCGAGTTTCACAGGTGTTTCATCAAACTAGACAACATCATCAAAATCAAGCACTGAGCTAGTAACATTAAAATCAAACAACCGGTGTATCCACTCTCTCCACTGTCAGCAAATAACATTTATGTCTAAATAACTGAGTCATTCATCTGATTCAATTCGAGTCTGTTTGAATTGAG
This sequence comes from Magnolia sinica, assembly GCF_029962835.1. Classification (NCBI taxonomy): domain Eukaryota; kingdom Viridiplantae; phylum Streptophyta; class Magnoliopsida; order Magnoliales; family Magnoliaceae; genus Magnolia; species Magnolia sinica. The sequence continues at coordinate 12,099,583 of NC_080579.1, forward strand.
GTTCGGTCCGAGTTGAGCCGAGCTTGATCAAGCTGAAACTCAGCTCGAAATTTTTTCAAGCATTAAAAACCAGCTCAACTTAATCTGAATCCAATTTCAAGCCGAGATGAAATGAGCTTTTCCACATGGAATTAGGTGCAGGCCAATCTAATTCAACTCGTGTGCAAAAGTTTTGTGGTCAGCCAATATATCTTCCACTCCTAAAGATATTTATCTACCACCCATGTACAGTGTGACCCATCTCATGAATGGTTTGGACCATTGAAATATGAGTAATGTCCAACTAAGGTTACTTTTTTAGCATAGACCTGATGTATTACTTATCTTTTTTTAATTTGATTTGAAAAAATTTAAATTATCAAATTAGATTACTGTTTATATAAATGAATTCAGAAAGATGAAAATAATTATTCTTTTTTCAACTATTTTACTTCCGTAAATAGGAGTATTTTTGTTAAAAAATTAACCTCCTTATTTTAAAATTTCTCTTTAATGATATAGTTTTCAAGCGGTGAAAAAAAAAAAAAAAGAGACATTTTACGTACTCTTCCACCGTGCTAAGTTTTTTCTTCAACTGATGCATCCAATCTATCGATACGCCGACTAAGATGGACAAGAATTTCCTACTACCCCAGCTACTGCAACCCAAATCCGTATGGGCCACTGAGATGTTCGTGTGGCATCCACTCCATCCATCAGTTTAAAGAGCTAACTTTAGGACTTCAGCCCAAAAATGAGGTAGATCCAAGCTTCAGTTTGGTGACACCACAGGGAACGGTGGGGATAGAAATGTACACCATTGAATCCTTCATGGGGCCCATATTGATGTTTATATGCCATCCAACCCATTAATAAGATGACTCCCACCAGGATTAAGGGAAATAAAAAATATTAGCTTGATCCAAAACTTATGTGGGCCTCCAAGAAGATTTCATTGGTGATCGTTCATTTTCCACCGTTTCTTGTTGTATGGACCACTTGAGTATTGAATTCACCTGATTTTTCAGATTATGTTATAACATGAGCTGACACAACTGATGGACGGAGTGGATATAACAAAAAATAAAATAAAAATCACAGTGGGCCCCACAGAGATTCTGGTTACACGAGCTTCGTGCTTATAGGTCTGCCAGGAAGGGCAGCGAGTCCTCGGAGGCTCGCCGAAGCTGCTCGCCCTTATGGTCCACCAAGCGATGATCAAGACCGTTCATCAAGAAGACCTACGGTACATGGTTAACATGAAAAGAATCTCATTGATCAGAGATCATCACCGTTCATGCAAAGGTGCGTTAGAAAATGCTTAGCTGGACCGTCGATTTTAATTCACTATATATTGATGATGACGATCTCTGTGAGATTTTTCTCTATGAACAATCTACGATGGGACTCTCTAGATGAACGACCCTGATCAATCGCTGCAATAACAGGTCTCTCTCTCTAGGCTTAGGGTTTCCCTTCTTTTCTGTTTTCAGTTTCTGTTTGGGGTTTTGATATCTCTGGATTTGGAATTGCATCCGGTGTTTTCTTATTTGAGAAGATATTCATAGGCCGCGTTTGGATGCACAAACGAACTGAATTTCAATAGATGATTCAATGAAATCGGAATTGAAACGAATCCAAATGTAATTTGAGGGGTAAGGTAGTGGCAATTTGGTCATTTGCACTCCCATTGAACTAGTTACTATGAATTGTTCTGATCTATGGTTTTAAGACTCCGACGAGTCGACTCAGACTCGGATCCGATCCAGTTCGATGCCACTGAGTTGACAGATTCACTCCTGACTCGAATTTAGACCAGATGAGTCACCAAGTATTTTTTAAAACCACGTTCTGATCAGTAGGAGTGGACCAATGATTGTGAGGACCGAATTCAAATTTTTTGAAGCCGTTGAAATTAATGGTTTGAGACTATGAAAACATAGTTGTAGAAAGAGAAGAGCTTCGATACTCTGTCATAGTGTAATAGTTAATACTCAGGCAATAAGAAATTTCACAAGTGGCATGCAGGCAACTGAAGTAAACCAACGAAATCGTGGGTCTCAATTTAGATGCACCGTCAGCCAAAAATGACACGGACTTGCTTTTTTTAACTGGCTGATCAGTGTCAGAAGGATCATTCAATCAGTCTAATCTTTCAGTTATTGCCTATCTGCAGTGGATTCCTCTATTTGGGTAGTTTAATTTTTGTTAATACATGCTATGTGTATAATTTATGAGTGCCAATGTATCAATCATACTACTCTGCTTGAGTATAAAAAAAACTCACCGTTGTGGAAAGTGTTGGGAATATTTTAATTAAATGCTCGTAGAAACTATAATGGCATTTGTTGATTTTCATTTTTTATCAACTCTGAAGAGAATGTGTTATGTGTTGTGTCATGACATTATTTGTTATCTAAGTTTTCACGGCTTGATAGATAATTTGATAAGCCAATGACTTCTTTCCATGTTTCAGAATATGGTTAACCAACATGTTAACTAATCGATTACGATAAATTGGATCGGATTTTGCAGTTTTTTCTTCCGTAGTACCTCAATGTGAGATGAGCATGAAAGTCATTTGATGAATCAGTTTTCTTTTTATAAGGGCTAAAAACGAATAACTTATTTTGGCCTTTTGACCCTGTATTGTCGGGTGGGTCTTGAAAGATATGAAAGATCTCCCTCCAAGCCGTGCATATGACTTTCATTGAATACGACCTTCCACATAATTTTATATGTATCTGATCGAGTATGGAACTTTGTTTACTCACTTTAAATTGAGTATTCGTTTCCCTCCTTTTCCTACTAGGATTGGAAATCATGTATTTTTCATATCCATATGATCAAGTCCTTGAGTTTCCAAAATAGTAGCCTTATGCTAGGGGGTAGTGAATTCTGTTCCGCCATGCCACTCTGTCAAGGAACATATCCTTAGGTCATCAAATTTTTTTCTGCCTCTATCTATGTCCTTTTAGGCCTTCCCCTTGCCTTTTTAAAGCCTTTGGCTTCAACCAACCAACCCCTACCAAAGCTCTAAAACTCATGATTCGATGATATTTTGAGCTGAGTCATTAGGAAACTCGGTTCCGAGATTGATTCAACCTTTCAAGGAGTCTTGTCTAGCTGACTCAATAACTTAGTCGACTCATAGTGACTCGAAAAGCCAACTTTTCATCTTCACCATCATTATCTAAGCCTTATCCCAACTAATTGGGGTCGGCTACATGAATCTTTTTCCGTCATTCCACTCGATCAAGGGTCGTAAGGCAAGTCCAGGTTTTAGTAAAATAAAAATAGGGTGAGTATGAGTTGAACGCACGACCTCTACAAAGAGGAGAGACACTCTCAAACCAGCAAGCTACACAACACTTTGCCATTTGGTTTCATAGTTTATAATACTTATTGCTTATATAATTACTTCAAAATTTTTTTTGGACTCTTCCTAATAATTTAAATATATAATTATTAGATATTGAGTCAAGCTGGGTCAGGTCTCAACTCGACCTGGATGAAGTTTGAGTTGGGTCGAGTTTTCAACTTTTAAAACTATCCTTCTAATTGGCCAGTTGGTGATCTCCATTGCGCATGACAAACCATCCAAGTCTACGTACCATCATCTTATTATCTATTGGTGCTACTCCTAAGTTCCATTGAATGCATTCATTTCTAATTCTATCCTTACTCACCTTGCTACTCGTCCATCTCAATGTCCTCATTTCAGCTACATTCATCCTATGAACACGTTGTTCCTTGGGTGCCCAACATTCTGTCCCATAAAGAATATTGAAATATTTTTAGTTGTCACAACATACATGCTATTCCCGAGTGCTGAAATCATGATTACCAATCTGACAGTTAGATCTTCTGGATTAGGAATAAAATATCGTGTTTTATGATTTAAAAAAATTTCATCAGTTGCAGCTTTTCTTTTCCTTTCTCTACTTAAGTATTTGAGCGTTTTGTTATGTTGATGTGAATGTGGAGCTAGTTTCATAATTTCAAAACCATTTGAGTTAGTTTCCTAAGGCTACCCTTCAGAAGAATTGAGTTAGTTTCCTAAGGGTACCCTTCAGAAGAATTGAGTTAGTCTCCTAAGGCTGCATCTAGGTGTCTTGAATAGTAGTTGGGCAGGATTCATCTCCACAAAGAACCTCACAAAATGATAGCCCACTTGTTTTATATCCTGCATGAAACAACTGGCTTCATATTTTAGGTTGATCTGATGGGAAATAGATAGCTTGCCTCCACATACAAAATCTGTTTACCATGCTTTTCCAAGCACAGCACCTTTCAGTGTCAGTTAGCGTCAAAATGTCTGTTACAAATTTGGTTTGAAGGTACTTCCAATGTCTAAATGCAGCCTAGATCATGTTAAAAGTAGTTCCCCAGTTATGTCATGTTAGATTTAGGGCCAGTTTAGACCCAGCTTTCACAAAGGGGTTTTCCCGCAAAAGCTTGTAATAACTTTGTCCCCATTTATTTCCAGTGAATGGGCTTTCTAGTGCCTATTTGGACAAGTGGGGTTTGAAACGTGGTTTGTGAAAATGCATCCAAACACACAACATGAGAAGGGTTTGGTTTAGGAGTCAAACGACCCTTGAGATACCTGTAATATCTTTTTTGGGCTTTGGAATTGCAGACTATTGATCAATGGTAAATATGTCTTCTTCTTCTTCTTCTTCTTTTTTAGGAATTTCCATGTGAAACCATTGGACTGGAGATTTTCTTCCTGTGTGGTTTGGCGAACGTAAAAAAATAGATCAATGCTTGAAATGATTGGATATGCTCTAGGCAAGAAAAAAAGCCTAATGTGAGTCCAACAGGATCCCATATATGGACTGTGCACTCTCTCTCTCTCCCTCCCTCTCTCTCTCTCTCATGGAAAACGCTTTGTAGTTCTGACTGATATGATTTCAAGAAGGATGTTCATTAAGCTTTAGAGAGTTTAAGGTCTTCGTGAGAATATCAAAGGGGCTGTCTTACCATGTTGGGTTGTGTATCCAATGCCACATATGTTAGATCAGGTTTTTGGAGTTCCATGTTGGGTTGCGTCTCTGAAACCACGTATGTTATCTGAAACCATGTTGGGTTGTATATCCGGAACCACAGTTTTCTGGCTATTTTAGTATTTATTTCTATATACTGTGAGAAAACATCAACGATTGAATGAATGATTTATGTGTCACATTTTGATTATGGAATGTCACTATTATGATAACGGATGGGCACTACTTATTCGTGTTATCAGCTTGATGGTCTCGTGTGGCGAGTTCTAGACATCAACAATTCACAATTTCCCCACTGAGGGGAGCTCGAATAGCTGTGCTAAGTGCAGTGTGAGCTTCGACTATGTTGGCATGCCAATCGTGTTAGTAATCATGTATTGGTGGGTTCCATGCTATGTTTTTGCAGCCAACAACTCGAGCATGACCCTCCATGTGCATGGATGAGCTGTGATTAATGGTTTGCATGGAAACGGGCCCTCCATGACCCTACTTTGCTTGCTTGCCCTTTGGGTGTGGACATGTAATACTTGGGCCGGGGGTGAATATAGGGTGGGACCATGTTGGCTTGTGAGTAATGTCAATGTGAGTCCTTACGATGATTGGTTCCAAGAGCCTAGGTAAGATGTCTAGTTGGCAGGTAATATTGTAAGCCTTTTGGCTATCTACCATTTTAAAGCGAATCCAAGTTGTTTGGAGAAAGGCTAAGATGATGATGAATGGTTGGTTTGTCAGTAGACTGATCAACGATTGAAATTTTTTGAGAACCTTGATAAATTCAATCTTGGGTATTCATTTCACATGATTTCACTGCACACCACCGATGTTCAATATGTATTGGTACTGGACCTTTGGGTCCATTTGCCATGTCCACTAAGGGTGGCAATGGGTCATCCCATCTCGCCCCGCCCAGGGTTTGGATTGGGTTGGGGGCTGGCATTTCGGGCCCGGGAAGCCTGATAGGGCCCTGCCCGTTTAAAATCAGGGTTGACCTTGGGATTAGTCATTTGTAGCCTGATTTAGCCGGGTTAAAGCACCCATATAAAAAGAAAACCCTAATCCCCATCTCAAAGAAGGAGAAAAAGGAGAAGGAGAGGAAGGAAAAGAAGGTAATTATGTGGTTTGCTAATTCCACATGCGCATGGGAGCATCGCACATCCACACGTATGTGGCATATGGAACAAAAACCATTTCATGCCTCCCTCAAAGGAAGTCCAATGAGACCCATTGTCCAGCCTGAACCAATGTCCGGGTTGGGTTGGGCTGGTATTTCAGGCCCAGAAAAGTGGGCCAGGTCAGGCCTGGGATGACCGGAAATATGGTCATCCCAATAGGCACAGCTCAAAGCCTGTCCCAGGCCTTTATTATTATTATTATTTGGTTGAACATTGGAACATTTTATTAAGAGAAGCCCGTCTGGGCGAGGCCCGTTGCCAACCCTCAAGTCCACGTTATTCACCATTTAAAAGTTAAGTAATTTAAATTTTAACAGCTATGGCCCTTGTTAGTATTAAAAGATATTTAGTTTCAGGGGTGTTAACAACACAGGTGCCGGTCAGCATGTGTCTTACCCAATTACTAATCGACCAAGAAGTGAGGCCTAGGCCCAGTAGTAATCGGGCCTTTGATTTCACACCCTAGCCTACCAATGAACGCCATTAACAGGCTTCTTCTCAGGCTCAGGGTGAATCTAAATAGAAATTTTGCAAAACCTAGGCATGGGCCCAACCTGCTGATTAAGTGGGATCCAGGCCCATACAACCTTGACCTGTATCAGGTTCAGACTCAAAACCCAGCAGGCCTGCCCTGCCCATTGCCATCCCTAATTAGTGTATTACAATAACACATAAATTTTAAGATTTTGACTAATGGATTTGGTTTATGGTGAAACGAATCTATAACCTTCAGCACCCTACAAAAGTCATTCAAAAATTAAAATACTAATCCTATTTAATGAGTTGTCTAAGGGAAATGAAATAAATAAGGGTGTGTTTGGATTGAATGAAAAGTTAAAATTTTAAAGAAAGCAAACCTTTTCCCTTGATTAGACGTTTTCCTCTGTTTGCAAATGCATGAAAGGGAAGGAAATATATTTTCCCTCTCCTTACTGCACCTTGGATCTGATGTTTAACCCCTGAAAACTGTTTACCCCTGTTTGTGTGCTTTTAAGACTGCTGTTTATCCCTGTTTGTATGCTTTTAACATATTGTCCTCATTCACCTGTGGAATCCAAACAACTGAATTGTTAGAAAACACCTGGTTCCAGCACAGTTGATGTTGCAAAACAAACTAGTGAAAGGTATTTCCATTCCACTGAACTAATGTGAGCTTTACCTTGGCTTATATTATGATCTTTGTTTTCCTTGACCTTCTTTTGTTTTCACCCAATCCAAACACGCCCTAAAATTAGGTCAGCCAAGCTCCCTGATTTTACATTGGCTTATTGTGGATTTGTACCCTTGTCGTAAAAGAGTAGTTGGATGAACTGCCTTCCTTAGTTTTGCTCTGCCTTTGAATTACATTTTGGCTCCCGCTTCTTAACCATTTGTACTTGCTAGCAGTTTGAAATAGGTGCTTCCTTGCTCTTGCTCCCGAATCCTCTGTTGCTTCCCTTCACACTTCGTGCAAATATATGAAGGAAACCTAACATATGTCATATCAGTTATATTCCATATAATTCGTATGATGGTTGGATACTTCAAAAAAAGAAGGATTACTTGTATTATGTTATACAATACTTGGATCCTTAAAAAAATTGGAGTGCTTTGACACAGATGAGGAACCCTCATTTGTTGGAACTTGAATTCCACATCCTCTTTGAGTTTCAAACTCCATAACTGCTGATTTATAGTGTAGTGTGAACTGTACGATCTGGGCTAGAATCCTACAAAGTTGAGTTGCCAATCTCACCTCTACTTGTATCTTGAGAATTTGCAGTTTGGAGGATTCTGTTCTAGATCTTGTTACACTTGATAATCATGCAGTCCATACCCATCTCAGGCGTCATAATAATAACGTTGTGAGATAGTTATATATTTGTTTTCTGAAATTGCCGTGTAGTGGTGTTCAAAACTAATGTCATTGTTTGGAGAGTTTCGGAGATTGAAATTAAGCAGATTAGAGTTGTTAATATGCTGTGACAAATGAACAAACTTTTTCTTTTTTTGCAAGAGCATGTGGTGATGCATATCCTCTTCTGATTGCCATTGCCCTCCTCTTCCATTGAGGATTTGCTCAGCCCAACAAACAGTACATGTGGGACCCAGCCTTTGGTGATCGTGATTGTTCATACGGTGGTAATGGATGTGAGATACCCCAAAGTCTCCCCCATTGAATGATCCCAACTGTTGGATCAGCACCCTGTTCAATTTGGACCATGAATTGTCCATTTTCATCTGATGCCTAGGATCAGATGTAATGCGGAATATTATTCGATCACAACCCATCACCAAAAGGTGTGGCCTACTTGCACCATTGCCTTTGATGGGGGTCCGTGTTTTAAATAGCTTTCAAAATGTAGCATGTAGCTTATGCTATGTACTGCAGATTAGCTTTCACTCTGTAGCTTAAGTCGGATGTGGCCTATGCTAAACCCTAATTAGCATACACTACAAACTATGTAGCCTATGCAACACCCCATGTAGCTTACACTACAAGATACATTTCACTAAAACATTAAAATTAATTAGTGTTTTCAATGATCTGTTTCATTTTTCTATTTTTAATGTAAATTAGTTAATCTTTTCAATGATTTTAATAAATATAGTAACAATGTTAAATCAATTGTGTTGCTATTTCTTTATCTTTATACTTAATCTTTGGCCTATTTTTCTTATTAAGGTTGTGTTTGGTTGCACCGAATATCGTGAAATTTCATTTTACCAAATTAGACTGATACAGTGAAATTTCATGATATGTGGTCTAACCAAACACAACTTTAATTAAAAATCAAGCTACACATTATGTAGCTTACGCCTCATGCTTCAAAGGGGTGAACTCTACGCTATATGCTATTTGCTATTTAAAACATTCACGGGGCATCATATAATACCCTCCTAGTTTGATGTCGCAGAGGAAACAAGCACTTCAAATGGACTGTGATATGGAGCCAAGCGGAAACAGTGGGAATCCCACATCTGAAAACCGTCTCCTACAATGGACCCAGTGGCAACTGCTAGATTCCATTCTTCCAACAGGTGGGTTCGCTCATTCATATGGCCTAGAGGCTGCCGTCCAAGCTCGCTTTGTATCAGAGCCAGATGATCTAAAGGCCCACGTGATCTACGTCTTGGAAAACACTGGGAGCCTACTTCTTCCTTTTGTGTACACTGCAAACAGGTTCCCTGACATTGAAACCTGGTCCAAGCTCAATAAAACAATGGAAGCGACACTGATGAATGAGGTTAGTAGAAAGGCTTCCATTTCGCAGGGATCAGCTCTTTTGAGGGTGGCCGCGTCCGTGTTTACAGAGGCCCCTTTGATCAAGGAAATGAGAGAGAGCTTATTGAGTTCGGGGGCTGTTTCTTTCCACCATGCGCCTGTCTTCGGCCTTATATCTGGGCTTCTTGGTTTCGATAGTGGGACGTGCCAGCGGGCCTACATGTTCATGACAATGAGAGATGTTATTTCTGCGGCCACGAGGCTGAATTTGGTTGGGCCTTTGGGTGCGTCGGTGCTGCAGCATCAGATTGCTCATGCCGCGGAAGGAATGGTGGAGAAGTGGATGGACCGTCCGATCGAGGACGCATGCCAGACAGCCCCGTTGCTCGACGTGGTGCAGGGCTGTCATGGGTATTTGTTCTCTAGGCTTTTCTGCTCTTGAAAGCTCAGAAAAATGGCACTGCAGTTAGCTGATTTTGTTGGATCAAGCAACTTTGCTTGGCCTAAAAAACTGTACTTGGAGACCCCATCTCTATGGTGATCTAAGCTGTTCATTTGGTGGGCCCCATTCTGTGATTGCCCAATAATCTTCCTCCATTTGATTCTAAATGTGGACCACTGTGTCTCATTGGCCATGACCTACCAATAACAATCAGACTGGTTAGAATCATCTGAAATATAGGAGATACGTGCAAGGCCTATCCCATGAGAAGCCCACCGGCACCATTGTCTGGGTTGATTGAAGAATGCGGTTTTCTATCATTCAGCCATCATGTAGTGCAATGTGAACTACCACTGATTGTATATGGTAAGTTTTCTGTTTGGCCCAACCGTCCTGATCGAACTTCATTTCAAGTATCAGTTTGTTGCTTTTGTGTTATATCTTACGGTTGCTGCGGATCCTTTTAGAGTGCCATCTCGCAGGTGCATGGGATAAACAGTCTTGGAATTGACAGAACAGATCCAAAATTGGCCGCTTTATGTGTAGATGAAGGGTCGAATCTCCGCAGGTGTTGATCCATCTTTTGATAGATAAGAGTCGTCTGCTTCAATGTTTTAATACCTAGATGGGTCCTCAATTCATTTTCGGCTGAAATCCGGATAGGCTTGTTTTGACCCAGAAATCTATTTCATTTAAAATCACAGAAAAGAAGAAGAATGAATTAATGGTCCCAGACAGGGACAGGCAACACCCAGGTGAGCCTAACCTAGAGAGGCTATCGAGGACCAAGGGTACATTTGGATAGTAAGTTACTTTAGATAAGCTACTTATATTGGTCTTTACTTATTCAGCAATCAGCATATTAGGTATTGGTAAACAACATACTTATCATCCAAAAAGTGGAAAAGCATATTTGGTTTTCAATGCCGTAAGTAATTATCCTGAAAGTTTATTCGGTATCCCTCACATCCACCATTCATCATGTGGGGCCAACTTTTGATGTGGATTGTTTGTTGTGTAGGCCCCACCTTTGATGTGGGTCGTCCATCATGCGGGGCTCATCTTGGTTGTGGGCCATTCATCATTATGGGCTGGCCTTTAATATGCATAGTTCATTAGGTAGGGCTCACCTTTGATGTTAGTCATCTATCATGTGGGCCCATCTTCAATATCCATTGCCCATCATGTGGAGCCCACCTTTGATGTGGACAGCCCATCATGTGGGCCCACCTTCGATGTTAGTCGTCTATCATGCATGACCTGCCTTGAATACGGGCCACTTATCATTAGGCTGACCTTTGATGTGGACTCTCCATCATGTGTGCCCCACCTTGATATGGATCATCCATCGTGTGGGACCATCTTCAATATCCACTGCCCATCATGTGGAGCCCACCTTTGATGTGGACAACCCATCATGTGGGCCATCCATCATGCGGACCTTCCTTGAATATGAGCCACTCATCATTAGGCTGACATTTGATGTGGATTGTCCATCATGTGGGCCCACCTCGATGTGGATCATCCATCTTGTGAGGCCCACCATTATTAATTGCCCATTATGTGGAGCCCACCTTTGATGTAGGTTGCCCATCATGTGGGCCCTGCCTTCAATGTGGGTTGACTATCATGCGGGGCTTACCTTGGATGTGGGTCATTCATCATTAGAAGTGGACATTTGATGTTGATCATCCATCGTGTGGGGCTACCTCGATATAGGTCATCATCACGTGGTGCCCACTAGATCATCTACCCATTTATTGAATGATTTTACCATCTCATGAACTCAAAGAGGTTCATGGCTGCACAGAGCATACTCTCTTAGATAATTTCATTAGTCGTTGTGTCACCAAAACAACTTAAGTTACTTTTTCAAGTGAAAAACAATTAAAAAAATAATTTAATAAGTTACTTTTTTCTAAAAAGCCACCCATACAAGTTTAACAATCAAACTTATTTAAGAAAAGTAACTTATTAACTTAGTTAAAAAAATTACTTATTTGGTAGTTTCCAAACAGGCCCTAAGGGGGCATTTGGATCTTAAGTTACTTAAAATAAGCTACTTATGTCATAAGTAGCCTTTCTTGGTTTCTATGTCATAAGTAACTTTTCTTGATTTCTACTTATTAAATAAGTATGTTTAGTAAACAGCATATGTATCGGCTAAAAAGTAAAAAAGTATGTTTGGCTTCGAACATCATAAGTAATTATTTCTCAGGTATATTTTGTCCCCCACATATTCATCATTCATCATTTGGGGCCAACCTTTGATGTGGACTGTTCATTGTGTGGGCCCCACCTTTGATGTGGGTCGTCCATCATGCAGGGCCCACCTTGGATATGGGCCATTCATTATTAGGGACTAACCTTTTATGTGCACCATTCATTATGTACGGCCCATTTTTTATGTTGGTCATCTATCATGTAGAGCCAACCATCAATGTTATCCATCATGTGGGGCCCACCTTCAATATCCACTGCCCATCATGTGGGAACCCACCTTTGATGTGGATTGTCCATCATTTGGGCCCCACCTCTAATGTGGGCCATCCATCATGTGGAGCCTGCCTTGGATATGGGGCACCCATCAATAGTGCTGACCTTTGATGTGGACTGTCCACAATGTGGGGTCCACGTTGATGTGGATCATCCATCATGTGAAGCCCACCATTATTAATTGCCATCATGTGGAGCCAACTTTGATGTGGACCATCCATCATGCGTGCCCCACCTTCAATGTGGGTTGCCCATCATGTGGGGCTCGCCTTGGATGTGGGTCATTTCATCATTAGGGTTCTACCTTTGATGTGGACTGTCCATCATGCGGGGCCACCTCAATATGGGCTATCCATCATGTGCTCAATGTCCATTACCCATCATGTGGAGCCCACCTTTAATGTGTATTGCCCATCATGTAGGCCCTACCTTTGAAGTGGGTCGTCCACCATATCAGCCCGTCTTTTATAATTATGGGCCGACCTTTGATGTGGACCATCCATATGTGGGCCCATGTTAATATGGGGTCATCCATTATGTGGGGCCCACCTATTATGTGGACGGTCTACAGTGTGAGCCCCACCTTTAATGTAGATAGTCCATCATGTGGGGCCTATGGCCTTGTTTGTTATGCACCTTAAGAGAGAGCCTCCTTAGTCCATGAGAGAGAGAAGCAGAAAAGTCATAAGTTGAAAAGCTAAAAAAAATAATTTATTAAGATAAGTAGCTTTTAGTTAATAAGTTACTTTTATGATGACTTTTACTAAACTAACTTAAGTGAAAAAAGTTACTTAATTGCTTACGTTAAAAAGTAACTTATTTAATATTATCCAAACGGACCCTAAACTTTTATAGCTTTTAATTTTTGGCCCATGGGCCTGATTTGGGCCTACTTATGCCCTCCAATGGGCCGACCATGGGCCTTGATTTTGAACTGGTGGACTGGCCTTGTTGAAGATTTTGATGGGCCCAGGCCCATCCATTGCAAGCCTGACTCCTTTCATCACCCTAACAATTAAAGGGCTCAGCCAATGCTAATTTTATTCAGGTATGGCCCAATCAGACATTAGGTCCACCTGTTTTAAGCTGGGCTTTGGCCTTCTATAAGGCGCAAAAGAAATTTTGAGTTATTAGAAAATAGTAGATGAGAAATACTCAATTGCTCTCATGGCACTATGAGTTATAATGCTCCTAGTTGCATCGTTTCACTTGAACAATTTGATTGGTCGATCTGAACCGTCTATTAAGTTAAAAACACTATTCATGGACTACCACACAAAATTGGATTGCTATAACAAATTTATTGGTTGATCTGAACCGTCTATTAAATTAAGAAGACAATTCATGGACTGCCACATAAAATTGGATTGTGATAACAGTTTGATTGGCTGATCTGAACTGTCTATTAATTTAAGAACACAATTCATGGACTACCACACAAAATTGGATTGCGATAACAGTTTGATTGGCCGATCTGAACCATCTATTAATTTAAGAGCACAATTCATGGACTACCACACAAAATTGGATTCCGATAACAGTTTGATTGGGCAATCTGAACAGTTTATTAATTTAAGAGCACAATTCATGGACTACCACACAAAACTGGATTGCCATAACAGTTTGATTGGTCGATCTGAGCTGTCTATTGAGTTAAGAACACAATTCGTGGACTACCACACAAAATTAGATTGCAATAACAGTTTGATTGGCTGATCTGAACCATCTATTAATTTAAGAACATAATTCATGGACTACCACCAAAAAAATTGGATTGCGATAAGATGATCAAATCCATCCTTAATCTGGCTTTATTTTCTATTGCCATCCTCTTTCCAAGCTATGGGATGGCTACAGTTGCGTAATAATATAGATTCTTTAGAATCATAGGCAACCCATGATGGCCTGACAAAATAGATGAATCAAATTGTTGATTGCACGTATTTTCATGTAAACAATCTTGACCGTCCATATAAAAAGCCATTGATCAGATGATTAATATTTATCCAAGGGTTGGATTTGGTTAGGACCATTTTGAAAATGGTGAGGATGGGATGAGTATTAGATGGGACCATAGCAATTTAGCATACGAAAAAAAATACTGTGCAACATTAGTGCGGGTGTCTTTCCGTGTAGGGGAGCGGATTCGGTGCGGCCCGGAGTCACCCAAGATGGTGCTGCCCTTACTGTGGGGCCCACCTTGATGTATTTATTCTATATCCACACTGTCCATCTATTTTCCCAGATCATCTTAAGGTGTGAACCCAAAAAATAAGAAGAACCAAATCTCAGGTGGACCACACTTTAAGAAACAGTGTTGGTTGATCATTAATGGATGACACAAGTTTTGGATCTAGCCGATATTTATTGTTTCTTGTCATCCATGTTTATTTGACCTTATCAACGGGTCGGATGACAAATAAACATTACGGAAACATAAAATTGGGCCTTAGGAAGTTTTTAATGTTACGAAATTCAATCACCACTATTTCCAACAGTGTGGTCCACCTAAGATTTATATCTTCTTCATTTTTGGGCTCACCTTAAAAAATGATCTGAAAAAACAGATGGACAGCGTGGATAAAGAATACATAAATCAAGGTGGGCCCACGGGAAGGGCCACACCACCTTGGGTATGCTATGATTTTACTTTAAAAAATTAGGACAGGAGTTGGTTGATTTTGGGTCATTTTTCGGGGTTTTTACTTTTAGTAGCAATATTAGGAAATCATGACCGGTTTTACATGTAAGTTCTAAAAGGCAATTTAAAATGGGATTTTTATAAGAAAATTCTTCAAAAATTCCAAATTTATCAAAGAATTCTGCCATGAATCAAAATACCTGGGTGGACCAAAGTTATAAAGGCACCCTCATATATTGGTTTTTTAAAAGAAGTAACACAGTTAAATTTTTTTGGGGCCCACATGATTTGTGTATGACATTCATCCTTCAAACATATGCACCCAACCATGATAATCACGTAAACAAAAATTATTTCTGATCGAATTATCAAATGGGACGTTCATGCATTTTAATGCTTTTAAATGGTGCATATTATTTTTTTATAGTCTGATCCACCTTAAGTTTAGATCAACCAATTTTTTGAGTTCCCCTAAACATCAAGGTGGATTACATCTATTGGGCCGGTTGGATATCATACAAATATCATGTGGGTCCACAATTCTCCACTTTACTCTTTTCCAAAGAAAAATGTACTGTTTGATGTCTCAAAAAGCACTTTCCTGGCATTTCCTTTCACAGAGGGATTATTAAAATCTTAATTATGAGGAAATTTGCAATAAAAATCCCATTTATAAAATTAATTAAAAAAATTACAACTTTAAAATGGTGGGTTTCATTGTTTGATGTGGGTTGAAAGACATTTTAGATTATTATTATTATTATTTTTTTAAAAACCCACTTATAAGACATCCACGTTGAATGTAAATGTGTGGACCACCTAATAAATGGACGGTCTGTTTTACTTTGGACTAGGTAACTAGCACGGAGAAACCATTTTATGAATTTAGCGATGTACCATGCACATGTGCCACATTAGTAGAACACGAATAGTTCTTTGATGTGCAAGTCCATGCAAGTTTGACCAAGGTTCAATGACCGTTTATATGAAGACTCCAGTGTGGATAGAGAGGGTAGGCTAAGGGCCTGTTTGGGAGCGTGGATTTTGGAACCTCCTGTATTTGCAATCCTCCCGGTGTGTTTGGCACCCTGGAGTATGAATCAACTTTAATCCAAAAATACCTATCCATGGTATATTTATAGGGGTTTGAATTTAATTACTAAATCAACTTTAATATCTCTAATTAGTGGGATATGTGATTTTTGACGCAATGGTTGTGATAAGCCGCTGAAATATATGCTTTGCCCGAAAATGATGAAATTCCAAGTCTCGGATTGGCCACAAGTATAAGATCATGTCTGAGTGACTAACCAACGATTTTGAATCGTTGATTTACATGGATAATGTTTGGACGGTGTTGATTCACATGGACAATGTTTGGATGGTGTTGATCATCATTAGTGGGCCATGTGCCCAATAGACTGATAGTGAATAGTGACACACATGTTACACATGCAACTATTGAAATGATTTTAGGTGTAATCCAAGCTCTCATTGTGGATTACAAATCCACTGGATTTGAAAATTACTTTATGCTGCCAAACAACTAGGGGATTTGAAACCCCTGGAATCCCTTCCAATCCACAGTGCCAGACGACTCATAAAGCTCTCCCAAACTGAAAGATCCTAAACCCTTTGACCAGTGGACTACAAATAGACAGCAAGAAATAAGCAACCATGATGGGTTGGAGAGAAAGATACTCTAGGCTTCCATCATCCATGATGGGTCCCATTAGCATTCTGGATAAATGAATCATGGCCTCTAATTGTATGTAATGGATGTGTCAAGAGACTTAAGATTTAGTTCTAAAAACTCAGTGGGTCGACTTGAAACTCAGCCGAGTCAACTCGACTCAACAGCAATTTGAATTAGAGTCTCTTTGAATGTCTAAGGAGGGCTTGACCCTACTCAACAGCATTTTAAGTCCGTCTCTTGGAAAGACCGTGGAGGGCTTGGCTCGATGGGGACTTGACGAGACTAGTTGAGTTGATTTGAAATCTGGTAACCATTAAAGTTAATACTATAATTGAGCTGTCCAAAATCAAACTTTATACTCAATATATATATATATATATATATATATATATATATATAAAATATTGGGCCATATTAAAAAAAAGAAATGTGTTAATTAGAAGATGAAGGGGTTAAGAAAGATGATATCACTAATTTTCTTCCTTATGTAGCAGATAATAAACCTGTCACTGATTGGATTTGTGATCATTAAAATCTGATACATTAATTCTCGATTGAAGGAATGAAATTAAGTGTGGTGTTTCTAGCTGGGGCTTAGATAGAAAAATTACCACCCCGTCAAAAGAATGTAAGAATTAATTGAAACATAAGATTAATGTTTGTATGTATGAACGTATACACATACACACAAAGTATAATTGTATATATTAGAATTGAGAAGGCTAATAGAAATATAGGAAAAAAATACAAATGGGATAGCCTCAAAAGTAAATCGTGAAATCAAGTCAAGCAAAGAAAAAGAAAAAAGGGAATTGCTATCATTGTAAAAAGTCTGCACATCACAAGTTTAAGAAGGAAATGAAAAAACAATTCAAGAAAAAATGAAAATTGTTATTATTGTGAAAAATCAAGGCATCATATTGAAAAATGTAGGCTTAAGAAAAAGAATACTAAACTCCAAATTAATCTCGCTGAAATTAAAAACAAGTCAAAAATGATAGTAGCTATTGTGTTTGAAGCTTATTTCATGAACAACATGAAATGGCTGTTAAACATTGAGGTAACTTGACATGTTTGGAAGAATTGAAATATATTTGCCTCCTATTAAGCAATAAAGGACAAAGAACAAGTGTTCATAAAAAATTCCCAAACCTCACCGGTTGTTGGAAAGGAAAAGTTCTTCTCAAGTTCACATATGGAAAAATACTTATGTTGAATGATGTCCTGCATGTGCTTGATATTGGAAGACATTTGGTCTCTAGTTCAGTCATCAACAAAGTCAAGTTAAGCTTGTATTTGATTCATATAAGTTTGTACTAAAAAAAATGAAACTTTTATAGGAAAGAGTTATTGTAGCGATGGATTATTTATCATACAGGTATCCTATGTTAATAATAATAATAAGTCATTCAATTGTGTTTATATGGTTGAGCCTCTTAATCTATTGCATAATAAATTAAGACATGAACATAACGTCTCTAAAAAGAATGAAAAGACTAAGTTTATTATCCAACTTTTCAAGTGAAGTATTTAATGAATGTCAAATATGTATAAAATCTAAGTTTGCTAGAAATTTTTTTAAACTAATGATAAAAAATTCTAAATTATTAGAATTAATATATGGTAACTTAAGTGATTTTAAAATTCACATTTCCAATATAATAAAACACAGTATATTAAGTTTTTATGTCATTACTTAAGCTAAACTAAAGTGGTAGACTGAGTGAAAGATACCTCGTTTCAACATTGAGGTCTTGGTATCGATTCCCTAGTGGTATAATGGGTGTACTAACAAGCTAACCAAAGAAAAACAAGCTACACTAAAGTGTATCTGTTAAGAAATAAAGATGAATCCTTAAAATCCTTTATTAAATATAAAGTTTAAATAGAATATAAATTAAGTATGAAAATTAAAAGACTTAGACAAGTAAATGAGAGTGAATTTCTCTAAAAACTTTGTAAATAAAATGAAATAATTCATGAACTATTGTTCCATGTACATTGGAAAAAATAAAAAACAGAATATAAGGCATCTGTAGATGCAGTCTGAAATCATCAAACTAGTTTGAGGAGGAGTAAGATAACGGAAGTTTATAACTATTTTACAGAACCTCCATTCAACATCAACATAGTGGGGAGTTAGTGATATATATCCCTTTCGTTGATTGGATGTCGTCCATAAATCTGATGTCAGGTTGATTCGAAAAATCGATGCCAATTGTCCTTTCAATTTGACATTCACGCTTGCATGCATCTTTATGCACTCTTTTTATTATTTTACGGGAGACCTTCTCGTATCTGGGTTAAGGCCTTGACTAATTCGATAAAAGATTGAATCTCTACCATCTGAAATAGTTTTTTCATTTATAATAATAAATCTGACCGCTAACTCATGCACATGGTCCATGTTATCCTTATAGGTGGACAAGATACTGTGCGACGGATTTACCAAAAATTGGGTAAATGAAAATATCTGTTGGCTTGAGGCCTAACTTCTTACTTTTTTATGACACTTCAATAGATGTTTCTTTAAAGTTGTGGTCAACCCGTCTACTTGTTTAGCATATTGAGCCTTGCAGTATTTGCCCTGTATCTTCTCCTTGCCATTCTTTAGTGTTACATCTTCAAAATTTTCCCACACTACAAATTTGTTTTCCTTTTATTGAACTCTAAATCTCAATGGGGACCTCTTCATCTTGTAAACTTAATTATTCATCCAAGATCATAGGTAAAGAGACTGACAAACCGTCGGGGGTATTGAGAATTTATTCACTACTCATCTATTAATTGAAAGATACTAAATTAGACTAGTACTATAATGCATTAAAAGCATATACTAAACCCTAAATTAGTCACCCATTCAAAGTTGGATAAATTGTAATACTTTCATATTCCATTTAAACACCCACACCGAAATTCCAGCAGCATCTCCTCATGTCTCTCCAGATAAGTTAATCTTCCATTTCAGTCACATGCTAAATATCTAAGCAATGTGAAGATATTTAATATGAGAAATAAAAAAGAAGAAACATATCTAAAGAGAAATGGGGAGATGGAGCACAGAACATACATGAGGATTTAAATGGGTTATATAAAAGCATACTATCTATCTAACCTTGAACTGTCTAAAATGGGACAATTTAAGTGATTTCTATGCCACCAAAAATACACTATATCTGTCTAGCCTTATAGAAATCTTTAAATGGACAACTAATTATCTAATTTAGAAAAATATATCACATTAGGCTAACTGTCTAATGCACGATAATAAGCTAAGCAATAAACAATATAATCCATTATTCAAAAAATAAAACCATTAATTGTCCAATTCAAAAAAATAAAATACATAAGCCATTTAGGTTTTTGGGTTTAAGGTTTAGGGTTTAGGGTTTAGGGTTAGGTTTTAGGGTTTAAGGATTAGGGTTTGGGATTAGGTTTAGGGTTTGGATTTTAGGATTTAGGTTTAGGGTTTAAGGATTAGGTTTAGGTTTTGGGTTTTAAGATTTAGGTTTAGGTTTAGTGTAGGGTAGGGTTTCGTGTTTGGGTTTAGGGTTTAGGGTTTAGGTTTATGTTTGGAGTTCAAAAATGGCTGCATAGCCAACTCGGTTCCACCTGAACTATCTTGGATGCACCACAGCTAGCTGAGCCACACCTGAGCTAGCCCGAACCCACACTATAGCCAACCTGGCCGCACCTAACCCGACCCCAATTTCACAACCCCCCAAAATAGAAATTAACAAATGAAAAATTATAAAATTTAGTAAATTACCTTTGTTAGTGGTAGAACTGGGTGGTCAGGTCGGTGAGGTCCGTCTAGACGATCTGCTGCCTGAATCGAGATGAGCGGCTACCGAGCTTGGGAGATGAGGGAGGGAGTGGAGAGAGAGGAGGGTGGCCTAGTGGCTGGTAGTGGTGGCCCTAGTGGGTGGCTGTTGGGCTCGGGAGAGGAGGATAAGGGAGAGAAATCGGGTCGGGTATGGGCATACGGCGTGTAAAGTAGATTAGACAAGTAGGTTTATACACACACTACCCAAACTTGAGTTGAGTCGGGTTTCGGATCGAGTTGAGTCTGAATGAGTCAAATTTCAAGTTGGGACTCGAGTCGAGTTACTGGGTGACTCAGACTCGACTTAGTTTGAATTTAAATTGGGTGAAGTTTACTCAGTTCAGATCGACTCACCCACTCGGTTCGGGTCAAGTAGGGTCTAAATGAGCCAGACGAGTCGAGTCTGCCGAGTTGACTCGTCCCGTGCCCAACTCTACTTAGAGCTTACCATTTTTCTTAATAATTGGCACTATGTTCGAAATCCATTCGACATATTTGATAGGTTTAATGAAGCTTGCTTTTAAAAGATGCTCAATTTTCCCTTAATCTTCTACATTACATCGGCTGTTATCCGCCTAGGTGGCTGCTTATGTGGACGATATCCCTCATTCATGGGTAGCCCATGTTCGAACAGATGTCGGTCTAGTCTAGGCAACTCACGATAATCCCAAGCAAAACAATCGACAAACTCTTTAAGTTAATCAAGGTGTTCGGCTTGTGTTTGGAAATCTATTAATCCACTAATAAAAATAGGTTTGGAATATTGTTCTGTTCTCAAATTTATTTCTATTAGAGGATCTTGAACCCGAGCATGAGAATCCTCCAACTTATCTAGAGTTAGCTACAAATCTTTCATTTCAATACCATATTCAGTTTCCTGATCGGCCGGTATAATTAGGATGGTCATATCAACAAAATACCCATTATCATGATTTCACAAACTCTCCTCGAGCGGCCATACTTTAGCCGTAAACTCGGCCTTTTTTTTGTTAGCTTGTTAGTACACCCATTGTCAGTTCACACTTCACTGTTAGCCACCCCCTCTAGGGAATCGATACCAAGACCTCAGTGTTGAAACGAGGTATCTTTCACTCAGTCTACCACTTGAACTCGGCCTTGACCGATGGTTGTTTGATCATGAAATTTTTTCAATTGTGCACTTTGTAGTCTCATAGAAGGGAATTATAGTCTTAGGCAACTCCTCATTCAATCAAATCATGGTAGTAATATCATGTATGAGGATACTAGCATTAATACCGGTTGGTTTACCATTATTATTCGCTTCATAAATCATATAGGTATGATCTCATCTTAATAGAAATAAGCCTCGACTACATTTGAAATAGCTAAGAATAGTTTATTATAAGCCAAAACCAGTTCTACTCTATCTTGATTTTAGAAATCACGAATTGGTGTAATGATGATGTGATGCATAAGAATGAATAAATCTAATCTCGTCCAAGCAAAACATTGTAATTGATGAAATATCAACCGCAAAGAAAGCAGCTAGGACGCCTCCACCATTAATTCAATCGGTAAAACACCCTATGTTTATATTATTCCTCAAACAAAATTACTCATTGTGACCTTAGTCGAGATAAGGTCATCTTTAGTCTTTCCGAGTTTAACCATTATTATGGCTAGTAGAATGTTAATAGCAGCTCCGTTGTCGATTAAAATCTGAGTGGTTGGACATCCTTATAAGTAAATGAAAATATCTAACGACTTCAAATGTTGGGTCATTATAAGAGTCGGCCTTTTAAAAATGATTTTTTTTTTCCGAAGGGGACCTTGGTTCAACCGTTATGGTCAACAACATTTTGACTTCCCCATCTGAATCAAAAGATCCATGTATAATTATCGATGGCCCAATCCTTCCACATCTCCTTCCGTTGTACTTGGTTGAAATGGTTTAGTTTGGAAACTTAATGTCAGAGTCAACACCATATTATAATCTAATGTAACTAGTGACAATGAGCTAAACTGTATGATCGAATTCAAACACTACCTCCCAAGTGTTTTCGAATTCGATTGAGTATCCACTTTATATGCATGTTTGTTCATACTTCTTCTATTCTGTTTAGAAGAAGATTCTAACTTTCCTACTTTAGCGAGTGATTCTTCAATTAGAAGATCATTCGAGAATTTCTCATCGCTAAGGTATTTAGTCGATCCTTCTACATTCATCCTTATCTTATCATAACTAGGATCTTCGACCGAGTCATAATCTGCATGAAATTTGGTTGGTTCTTTCATATTGGCTAATATTTGTTATTCTCCTTTTGACTTTGGCATTGCCAACCTTGGTTGAGTTGGTTGATACTTACGGGGTTGATTTAAAGTAACGACTAATTACATTATCTTTGTCGTCTATTGTCATTGCCAACGTCACTTCTGAGTATGAGTCATCTCTTCAGGCATCATTGAAAATTTTGGATGACTCAACTTTTTCCAAACACCTCTTGGCCAGGCCGAGGTTTAACCATTCGTGGCCTTTGAAAAGTTCGAGAGTAATCACTGATGTGTTTATCCTTTTGAGAGTAGAAGGCATTTTTCCTCATAATTTCAATGGGTCAATTGGCTCACTGGATATTTCAGTCGATAAGATCTCTTATCCAACCGAATTGACTCACACAATTCTCATAAAAGGTGTTGATATTTTAACATTGTTGCGCTTGAATATGCTTCGGTCTGGTCGATCGCTGTTTCAGGCCTCACGCCCCTCATACCGTTTTGCTCATTGGGCTGATTCATCTGAACTCCAAGATCAATCTTTTGTCGTGATCGAACCAACCTTTGATGATTGATGATGGCCATATTAATTTCTATGTTGGATGAGGACAGATCAATATTGATAAACATTGCTTCATTTTATTTTCCAGAGAATTTCACCAACCCTTTATCGATATTATCATGAATAACATTCCTGAAAACAACACATTTGTTAGTGTAATGTGACCGAGTTCCATCTAATTTACAATAATTAATTTTCTTCAATTCTTAGACTGTTAGAATCTTGTGATTAATCAGAATTTTGATAAAATTTTCAACTAACATAATATTAAAGATTTTATCAGCATGAGAAATGTTAAAGGTGTAAATTCTTTGAACTTTCTGATTAGAAGTTGTCACTATTTGTTTTTTAACTAAAGCCAAACATGTGAATAGTTGTTTAACCACTACTTTAGCCACTATAATATCATTCCTAGTCAAATTATAAAGATGTTTGAATTCTGCTATAATAAATTTCTTTCGAAGCTTGAATTCCAGTTTATCTTGAGCCAACTAGGCAAACTTTGCCTCGATCGTAACTACTTTGCATTGGCTTTTTGCTCTATTAAATTGAGCAATATAATTCTCGACTGATTCCCCCTGATAATTGTCGAAAACGAGCAAGATTGGCCATGAAAATTTCTTTATCCTTATAAAAGAATTGAGCATAAAAATTTTCTTCCTTTTCTTACCAATTTTGTATTTAATTTGGTAACAACTTGGAATACCAAATAAAGGCTACCATAATAAGTGAATGGCTGAATAATTGTAATTTGTAATACTCATTATTGGTTAATCCTTCACATGATATGGTAAATTGACGTATGTGTTCTATGGTCGATTAACCCATATCACCTGTAAACAATGTAAAGTCAAGTCGATAGTTCATCGATAATGGATGTTGCCGGTCGATCCAATTAGGGTATGACTTATAATAAACTGGAGTACTAATACGGCAAAAAACTTAGCTTGCTACTTCCTGAGTCAGTCGCACAATTTGGTTACGCTTCTAGTATTATTGTGTAACAACTGGAGGTACTTTAGGGTCATCCTGATACTTTTCTTCATTATATGGTTGATTTCTAAGCAAGGGGTGCCCCCAGGCATCACTTGATTCTCAACTTTATGAACTACATTTACATTTTCATGTTCAGGACATCTGAAATCTACCGGTGGCGGTAAGTTTTGTATGTCCTAGATAGGAACACGTTCAGGATGTCTGAAATCTACCGATATTGTTGAATTTCGTACATCTTGGATTGGTCCAGGGATAAGAACAGGTGGTGTATTTTGTTGTAATGGAAGTATCTATGATATCAGCTGGAGTGGTGGTATAGGTGCACGATTTCTAATAGAACTTGCATCAGCTTATTGTTGAGGTGCAAAAAATGCTCTATTAGCAAACAAAGGCACCAATCGATTCATGCACTCGGTATGGTTGACCATCCACCTATTAAAAGCCTCAACTAGAACTCGCTAGCAATGTGCTGAATCCCTCTTTGCATATCAACCATTCTAGCTGACATAATCTTAGGATGTTCAACTCAAGATGTCGATGGTCTATCTAGATTTAGAGAAACATACACCGGACTAGGTGGTGGATCCCCTCGCTCAGGCACTTGTTGGACTTGCACCTCATTCTTATGAGTAGGAGGCTTGTTACTTATAATAGCGGCTGTTGATGTATTACGACCACCCTTTTGGATCATTATTCCGAATGATTATTGCACTGACAAATATACTTGAGTCAACCAAATGTTATTGAAACCAAGTAGCTTGTAGTCCCACAGGGCGTGCAAAAAAATGTTGGCTGCTTTGTTTGTTTTTAATTATGCGAGTGTGCCAGAATCAACACAACAACTCGATCCAACCAATCAACTTTAACCCGAAGCACCAAAATAAGCATATATGTCTAATATGAATGTATATGACCATATTTTGAGAAAATCTATCGCTTAGTTGTTTGTAGAATTTGATAACGATCAGGCGAGTGGGGTTCTTCCTCCGAAGATGGGTTCCTTTGTGCATTTCAAAAGAATGAATTTTTAGAATACCGGTGCAAATCAAACAAAAAAGAAAAACTCATATCGGTTAGTAGGAACGATTACAAGAATGTGTCTCTTGAAAGAACTGTTTGAGGGTAAATTTAGATTGCAATAAAGATTATAGCTAAGAATCATAGCTACTCTTAAGATAAGCTGAAATAAAATAAATTGATAAGATAAGTTTATTTATTTTTGAGATTGTTATGATTGAATTGAGTTTTTTTCCCTGTAGATCTCTTTTGTTATTTATAGTATCACGCCCTGAAATTCGGTACCCGAGTTGTCCAGACCCAGGTCCGAATCCTAGGTCATGATTTAATATTAAACATTCACAACTACACTTAATTAATCTCATTACAATAATAACGTTCATCAAATACAACCTTTAAATATTACAGCATAAACTCACTTCTAAATTCTTATTATACATTTTTTTTTCCATCGGTACAAATAAAAAATAAGTAAATTGATGATTGGATCTTCACTCTACTTTGCCCTTGACTAAACTCTGATGCCCTGAAACACTGTTATTTTGGATATGAACACAACCGCTCATGGGATCTTATCCAACCAAATCTGAAATTTCTATATTTATATCGAACAAGTAAATAATGAATGTACTTTCTTCATATTTATCAAAATATTGAATATTAAATATGACATGAACGCGATGCTAGAATCATAAAGACGTACCGAATGCTACACTATCATGAATTCAATAATAAAATTAAATAATCATCACATCTTACAACACTGTACCTAAGTGTATGGTCACGTTGCATTAACGCCCACACATTGGTACCTCGTGGTGAGGAACCCATTTATACGTTAACTGGTCAAACTACTGCTCTAGTTGTACCTCTGACGTATGTTCGCGCAAACAATTATACTCATATGCCATACACAAAGGAGACTCTGAAGGATCCAACGGGTTCTAGGGTCTTTCACCCAAGGGACACGATTGCCCTACTTCCTAGCTTTAGGGTCTCTCACCCAAGGGACACGATTGCCCTACTTGCTAATACCACAATCATTTCCTTATTTTTCTTTCTTTTTCATTATTCCGTAATTAGTAGAGATGAATGCATGTCATGAATTATTCCAAAATCAGTAGCGAAATAATTTAATTATTTAATACAGCAATGCAAGTTCTATACAAATGTGTAGAAATTCGATGCCGTAAAAATTCAATTCCTGAAATTTACTAAAACATCAAGATATTTTCTTTGCCTTTTTAAAAAAAAAAAAACTAAAATTTAGAATCAAATTAATTAATATTATTTTAAACCAATTACTTTAACACAGATTTAAGGTCTAAATCTTAATTCCAAATTTCAGAAATAAAAGTTAGATTAAAATTTAACTCTAGAAGTTAATCAGATTCAGTAAATGCTAAAATTTAGAAAAGTAGATATTAAGTATAAAGGAATTTGACAATATTAATTTGAAGTCATTATGTCAAAATAAATAAATAAATAAATAAATTTTCTAAAATACATAAAATTAGAAAGTTCATAACTGGAGGAGAATCACCCACCTGATATTTGGACCGTCGATTTCTGTACTAGACCATATGCCCACGACCTACTTAGTATCGCATGCTAGACCTGACCCACGCTTACGCTCTCAACGAGTTTCTCCCACTGACGCAACACATAGCATTAACTTGCTGTCTACACTCGTTGGATACGTGAGAAGTTGAGTTTCAAGACACCATTTACCAAAAGAAAATAACACTTAAGTGGTCTATTTAATGAATGGTTTGGATTTCAGGTTAGTCTATTTAACCATGGCTGTTTCCAATCAAGGTTTTCTACTGTTCGTGTTGTTGGGCTGATATAGTATGTAAGATGAATCACTGTTTTACAATCGAAAATATCAACAATATAAATTTTTATTTCTAATTAATAATTCTAGTTATCATTTTGTTAAAATTTTAATAATTCAAATACTTAAATAAAATATTATTTTTACTATTATTTAATTTAGGAATTACAGTGAAATAATGTACAAGAAATTTTATTTAAATTTTAACTTTAATTAAATTATTATTTTTTACTTAAATAATGTTAAATATTAGCATAAAAATTTATTATTTTTATTCACTAAATTCTAAAATTAAAATTTTTATTTTATTTATCACATAAATTTAACAAATACACACACACACACATACATATATTGAAATAACTTGATTATTTTATAACAAATTTTAATTTCTCTTTGATAATTCATTGAGAATGTATATTTAGGTTTAATCGATAAATTATTTAAATTTTAATTTAAACAAAAATTTTAAACTACAAGGAAAAGTTTTTTTTTAAAAGTTAAAAATCTAATATTATACTTTATTAAAAATTTAATTTAATAAAGTTTTAAATATACATTAATCACTAGAATTCCAAAATATAGAAATCTAATCAATTTTGTTTCAATTCCAAAATTTTAAAATTTTTTTCTTAAACTTAAGTTCATTTAAATTTAAATTAATTAACTCTTTAAAATTTTAGAATTAAAATTTGAATTTTTAATCTTTACAGAAACAAAAATATTACATTGATTTCTATAATATAATATTAATAACATAATCAAATTATTATTTAATAATTTAAGTTAATCTATCTTAAAAATTTAATCTAATTATTTTAAATCTAAATTCAAAATTTTATTATTATTTATTTTTATATCTAAATTTAATAAGTTAAAGGAAGTTATTAATTTGAACTTTGGATACTATTATTTTTTTATTTCATTTTAAATTAAATTTTTTTAATTATAATTAATTCTAAGTATTATAAATTATTGAAATTTAAATTTTTGGCTTACCTTTTTTTTTACTTGATTTATATATATATATATATATATATATATATATATATATATATATATATATATGAAATTTGGATTAATTACACGATTAAATTTAATAACTAACATACTTATTACTTAAAAATATTCTAAAAGTAATTCAAATTTACTAATTTAAATAAATTCATAAATTAATTTAAATTTAATCTATTTTTAATAATTTACTTTCATATTAATTAATTTTAAAAATTTTAGGAATAATTTATATTTAATTTTTAATCTTAAAAAAAAGAATTAATAAATTAAAATATAATCTTAGATAAATTATATATTTTATTTTGTATAATTTTTTTTCTCTCTTTTCAAAATGATAGAAATAAAACAATTAATATTTATTCTAATCAAACAAACTAAAATTAGATATTTTAACTTAGAATTAAAGTCTAAATTTAACTAATTTAATTTAATATACCTAAAACTAAATTTCAGATTTGATGTTAGAATAAAATTGAACTTTATGAATCAATATAATTAAATTAATATTAAATTCAAAAATATAAACATCATGTATAAATGAATTTGATAATTCTATTTATAAGAAATTTATTTCAAATTTTAATTCTCAGAAATATAAAAAAATAGAAAATTCATAAATGAGCAGGATTACCCACATAATAATCAATGAAAATAATATTTCTATTAAAATTTTGGAATAAATAATCATCATAATTAACTGAAAATGATAAACTTTATGATAAGATCTAAAGTTTATATTTTAAAAATTAATATCTAATGATAAACTTTATGATATGACCTACTTAAAAAATCTGATGATCCAGCTCTGCTTAAGTCTCTCTCTCTCTCTTAATTTAAAGAGTTTTCTCTCTCCCTCTCTCTCCTTTCGATATGGTTGAATATTTGTTTATATCTTTCCTTCCTTTTTAATGGATGTGAAGAACGAGGTGGAAGAGTGGGAAATGTGGGTAGTTTCGTTTCGTGGGAGGGTTCGGTGCCTATTACCGTACGAAAAGGAAGGAAGAATGGAAAATGTGGGTTAGGCGGCTACGGAAGATAAAATCTTTATTTTTATTTTATTAATTTTTTTAAAAGATCTGGTGGGTCCCACTAACGATGATATAAATCTACTCCGTCCATTATCTTGGCTTGACCATGAGAGGATATAAAGTAAAAAATGAGGCTGATCCAAAACTCAGGTGGGCCACACACAAGCGGACAGTGGGGTTGGTTCCCACAAAAAAATGGGTTGTTCTCGATTTTTATTTTATTTTTTAACAACAATCTAGTGGTTAAGATCAGATTAATCTCAGTGCATAGTCAATAGTTGATGTTGGCTAGATTTGGATTAGTTAATAATTAAACACGTGGTCTTAACAATATGAGTTGAGAGAGTGCATTATAAATAAACTTATATATATTCTACCAAAATCATATAATCATTAATGACATTAATTAATAGTTCGCACTAAGCAAAACGATCACACATATCAACGGTCACAATTTACATGAGCCGATAGATGCATGTGTGCATGGGTGCGTGGATGTATGCATAGGTCTATGTGTGTATACTCCAATGAAGGCAATTGTACATACATGTATGTGTACACACGTTTACCAAAATCTTGGGTCATCACATATAGAGTTCTATTATATTTTATTCTTTCAAATCATTCTTCCATTACTGCAACAGTTATATTACTTAAAAAACCTCTCTCTAGATCGCTCTTATTATATTTTCCTTTTGTGATTGTTGCTCTTCTAAACAGCTCTCAACCACTTATTTCACTTTTATCAATTAAGATTTTATTTGAGTAATCTCTTATATTTTAAATGGATCGACCATACTTCTTGCATGATAACTTCGAGACTTTGTTGACCATCCACCTATATATATATATATATATATATATGAGTGAGTGAGAGAGAGAGAGAGAGAGAGTACTAGTCTCCTGCGAACTAGTCTGCACGCATTATCTACGGTCTTAATGTGTGGCCAACTGAAGTGGGCCTTGCGGTGATGTTTAAGTGAAATTCAAGTCGATCACCAAATGAGTTGCTCTATTTTAATCGTATGAGTCCAAAATTTAGCTTCACCCGTGATTTAGTTTGGCCATTCAAAGGAAATTAGGTGATCCTAAGTGTGGTTGTCGTCTGTTTGAGGATAAAGTCACGTTTTCAAAATAACTGGCTAAAAATTATCCGTTATCAATGCCTTGGTTTAGTAGTCCAGTTCAATTCAGCCGTAAACGTTGACCCACCTTGACATGTGTTAAATATCCACCCAATCGTCCATCTTGCCTGCTCATTTTAGCGCATGGCCCAAAAAATAAACCATATCCAAATTTTACGAGTACCACACCACAGGAAACAGTGGTGATTGAACTCCAGCCATTAAAAACTTCCTAAGGCCCATCGTAATGTTTATTTTCCATCCATCTAAACCAATAGATGCTACACTAAAATTTAGGGCATGAGCCCAAAACTTAGTCATATCCATTATATAGGTGGGCTATACTAAAGGAAAATAGTTTGGAGGGTAATTGCCATTTTTTACACTATTTTTAATATTGTGGACCGCTGGGATCATATTTCTGGCTAGTTTTTCTGCTTTAAACCTAAATTTAAGTCATTCACCTGATAGTGGGGGGATTTTGGAAATGCATGCCAGTGGCCCCCACCACCTGGCAAAAAATTTAACTAATGCATTGAGGCTCGACCAACTTTTCACCATGTGATGTGAAGTTTCTATGGGACCCATCTTGATATATGTGATTTATCAACACCGGCCAACCATTTTTCAGCACATTTTAGGACATGAACCCAAAATTGAAGGATGTCCAAAGCTCAAGTGGACCATACCAAAGAAGGGGACGAGGATAATGAGTCCATGTTGAAACTTTTCTAAGGCCACATTGTTGTTTATTTCTCATCCAACCTGTTAATAAGGTCACATGGAACTGGATAAATGGAAAACACAAATATCAGCTTGAATCAAGACTTCTGTAGACCCCAAGAAGTTTTCAACTATAGTCATTCAATTCCTATTGTCTCTTGTGGGGTGGTCCACTTGAACTTTGGATATTCTTCAATTTTGGTCTCAAACTTAAAATGATCTCAAAAAATAGATGGATGGCATGGATAAAACACATACATCATGGCGGACACCACAAAGTTTTCACACCATGTAAAGAGTGGTGAGTGCCTCACTACATAATCAGTGAACTAGCTTAACGCTATGTGTTTGTTTGGAAAATAGATCAAGGTGGAGCTCACCTGAATCATCAATAGTGCAGATTTTTAGACCCCATGCCTAATGCAGGATGCTGCATCTGATGTCCGGAGTAGATTTTACATACACAACGTGGTTTAGCAATCCAAAATATCAAAAATTTAAGATGTTATAGCTTTTATATATATATATATATATATATATATATATATATATATATATATATATATATATATATATATATATATATATATATATATATGCATCCGAGCTCATGGGAACTTCCCATGAGGTCGATTTGTGTGGGCCCCACCATGACGCATGTCGAACATCAACACCATGTATGGATCCCCTTTAAATTATGAGATATCAAAAAAATCATCCGTATATTGAACTTAGGTGGGCCATACCATCTACAATCATGTGAAGACATACCTAAAACATATAAAGACACTTGGTGGGGCCCACCTAAAATTTGGATGCATCTGAAACTTGGTCTGACCCCTCATCCAAATGGAACACACATAATGGATGGGCTAGATTTGTGAACCACATCTCGGTGTGCCCAACAAATGATTATGAATGTTTTAACGGAGGAAAACCCTCTCAACTTTTGTATGTGGTGTGGCCCACACAAGTCACAGATTGACTTGATTTTTAAGTTGTAGGCCCATCATGGAATGGTGCGTCTGACTGATGGAGTAGATGTTCGACACGCATCACGGTGGGGCCCACACAACTCAACCTTCCCATGAGCTGTTCGCATATAACCTTTTATATATATATATATATATATATATATATATATATATATATATATATATATATATATATATATATATAGTAGCCTTTGTCAAAACAGATACCTTGGTGCGGTCCAATTCTCACCGCAAGAGACAGGAATGCGTTAACTACTCCTCCTGCCATACGGATTAGCTACTCCCCCAGCCACAACCCTGTGGCTGGTGGTCAATGCTATATGGGCCCCACCATGATGTATGTTCTTAATCTATTATGTTCATCCATTTTTATAGATCATTTTAGGTCTTGATCCCAAAATTTGTAAGAATATAAATCTCAGGTGGACCACACCACAGGAAAGCAATAGTGATTGGATATCCACCATTAAAATCCTCCTAAGGCCCGCTGTACTGTTTATTTGACATTTAATCTGTTTATTAGGTCATAAAAACCAAGATGAAGGTAAAAAAACAAAGATCAGCTTGATCCAGAACTTCTATGGCCCCCAAAAAGTTTTTAATGGTCAAGGTTCATTCAACACTATTTCCTTAATGTGGTCCACTTGAGATTGGTATATACCTCAGTTTTGATCTCATACTATAAAATGATCTAAATAAATAGATGGACGGCATGGATGAAACACATAGATCATGGTGGGCCCACAGAGCACTGACCATCAGCCATTGGCCAGTGTCTGGGAGAGTCGTCAATCCGTCTCCGCAAGAGACCCTTGTGTAATGACCCAGAATTTTGGTACACGTGCGTACACATACATGTATGTATAATTGCCTTCATTGGAGTATACACACATAGACCCATGCATACATCCACGCACCCATGCACATATGCATCTATCGGCTCATATAAATTGTGACCGTTGATGTGTGATCGTTTTGCTTAGTGTGAACTATTAATTAATGTCATTAATGATTACATGATTTTGGTAGAATATATTTAAGTTTATTTATAATGCACTCTCTCAATTCATATACTTAAGACCACGTGTTTAATTATTAACTAATCCAAATCTAGCCAACATCAACTATTGACTGTGCACTGAGATTAATCTGATCTTAACCACTAGATTGTTGTTAAAAAATAAAATAAAAATCGAGAACAACCCATTTTTTTGTGGGAACCAACCCCACCGTCCGCTTGTGTGTGGCCCACCTGAGTTTCAGATCAGCCTCATTTTTTTGCTTTATATCTTCTCTTGGCCAGGCCGAGATGATGGACGGATTAGATTTAAATTATTGTTAATGGGACCCACTATATCTTAAAAAATAAAAATAAAATAAAAAATGAAAGTTACATCTTCCGCACGACTAAACCACCTTCTCCACTTTCCTTCCGTTTTGTACGGTAATGGCCGCCGAACCTCCCACTAAATGAAACCGTTCCATGATTCTCACTCCTCTATTCCATTACGCATCATTTTATAAAAAAGAGAGAGAGAGAAAGAATTGAAAGAATCAATCAAATAAAAAAAATTAGAGTGGGAGAGAGAGAGAGCGCTGTAAATCAAGAGAGAGAGATTAAAGCGAGGCCGGATCGTCAGACTTTAAGGTAGGTGATCTTAACCTGAAATTTACCATTTTCAATTTTATTATATCTATTTAATCCAAATTTTCGTAGAAATATTATTGTTAATTAATTTTATTTTATTTTTTTTTATGTAGGGAATCTACGCATTTAGAAATTTCTATTTTATTCTATTTTAAATATTTAATACTGAAATAATTTATACATAAATAAAATAAAATAAATTTACAGAATAAAATAAATAGTTTATTTAAGATTATTTTATTAATTCTTAAATGTTTTGTTAAGAGGAAAAATTATTAAATTAAATTTCAAATAAATTATAATATCCTACAATATTTTACAGTACAAATAGAATATATAATTAATTATTTAAAGTATTGATAATTCATTATATAGAATGGTGAATATAAGTGATGTAAGATTGATAAGTATATATAAGCAAATATGATTATAAAAATAAAATAATAATATATAATAATAATAACAAATTATAAATTATATAATTGTAATATGTAATCAGTATTAATATGATATATAATAAGATATATAATAAAATAAAATAAAATAAAAAGGTTTATAAGATCATTAATGTATAGTAAAATATAAATATTATGTTACATAATAATATATTAGTAATACAATATAATTGTAGGTTAAAAAAAATAATGACAAAATATATAATATAATTAAAATAAACATATGTAAGATAATATTATATTACATAATTAATACATAAGTATTTAATATTATTTATATGATTATGTTATAAGTAAAAAAAAAATTTATCTGATAATATATAAAAGTGTAATAAATATAATTTATTATGTAAATGATGATATTAATAATTTAACATAAAAGTAATATAATAATTATATTAAATGTATCAAACAAAAGTAAATTTATTAATTTAGATAGTCAATTATAAAACAAGGTTAATCATACTGACATAATGTTATAACAAATAATTTATATAATAATAATAGTATTCAAAATTCAAATTAATATCTTTCTTAACCTTATTTAATTTAGATTTAAAAATAAATAATAATAAAATTCTGAATTTAGGTTTAAATAGTTAGATAAAATAATAATAATAAAAATAAATTTTAAATTATCAAATAATAATTTAATTACATTATTAATGTTATATTATATAAATCAGTGTGATAATTTTTGTTATGTAAAGATTAAAATTCAAATTTTATTTCTAAAATTTGAAGAGTTAATTAAATTAAATTTAAATGAACTTAAGTTTAAGAAAATTTTCAAATTTTTGGAATTAAAACTAAATTGATTAGATTTTTATACTTTGGAATTCTAGTGATTAATGTATATTTAAAACTTTATTAAATTAAAATTTTTATAAAGTATAATATTAGATTTTTAACTAAAAAAAATATATGTATTCCTTTTCCTTGTAGTTCAAAATTTTTGTTTAAATTAAAATTTAAATAATTTATCGATTAAACCTAAATATACATTCACAATGAATTATCAAAAAGAAATTAAAATTGTTATAAAATAATCAAATTATTTCAATATGTGTGTATGTGTGTGTGTGTGTATTTGTCAAGTTTATGTGATAAATAAAATAAAAATTTTAATTTTATAATTTAGTGAATAAAAATAATAAATATTTTGATGCTAATATTTAACATTATTTAAGTAAAAAAAAAATAATTTAATTAAAGTTAGAATTTAAATAAAATTTCTTATACATTATTTCAGTGTAATTCCTAAATTAAATAATAGTAAAAATAATATTTTATTTAAGTATTTAAATTATTAAAGTTTTAATAAAATGATATCTAAAATTATTAATTAGAAATAAAAATTTATATTGTTGATATTTTAGATGGTAAAACAGTAATTTATCTTATATACCATATCAGCCCAACAACACAAACAGTAGAAAACCTTGATTGGAAACAGCTATGGTTAAATAGACTAACCTGAAATCCAAACCATTCATTAAATAGACCACTTAGGTGTTATTTTCTTTTGGTAGATGGTGTCCTGAAACTTAACTTCTCACGCATCCAGCAAGTGTAGTCAACAAGTTAATGCTATGTGTTGCGTCAGTGGGAGAAACTTGTTAAGAGCGTAAGCGTGGGTCAGGTCTAGCATGCGACGCTAAGTAGGTCGTGGGCGTATGGTTTAGTCCAGAAATCGACGGTCCAAATATCAGGTGGGTGATTCTCCTCCATTTATGAACTTTCTGATTTTATGTATTTTAGAAAATTTATTTATTTGACATAAAGACTTTAAATTAATATTGTCAAATTCCTTTATACGTAATATCTACTTTTCTAAATTTTAGCATTTACTGAATCTGATTAACTTGTAGAGTTAGATTTTAATCTAACTTTTATTTCTGAAATTTGATGTTGAGATTTAGACCTTAAATCTGTGTTAGAGTAATTGATTTAAATTAATTGGTTTAAAATAATATTAATTAATTTGATTTTAGCTTGATGTTTCAGTAAATTTTAGGAATTTAATTTTTACGGCACGAATTTCTGCACATTTGTATAGAACTTACATTGTTGTATGGAGATTTGAACAATTAAATCGTTTTGCTATTGATTTTGAAATAATTCATGACATACATTCATTTCTTCTGATTATGGAATTATGGAAAAAGGAAAGGAAAGAAATAAATGATAGTGGTATCAGCAAGTAGGGGAATTGTGTCCATTGGGTAAAAAAACCTGAAGCCAGCAAGTAGGGCAATCATGTCTCTTGGGTGAAAGACCCTAAAGCTAACAAGTAGGCCAATTGTGTCTCTTGGGTGAAAGACCCTAAAACC
This sequence comes from Magnolia sinica, assembly GCF_029962835.1. Taxonomy (NCBI): domain Eukaryota; kingdom Viridiplantae; phylum Streptophyta; class Magnoliopsida; order Magnoliales; family Magnoliaceae; genus Magnolia; species Magnolia sinica. The sequence continues at coordinate 12,136,016 of NC_080579.1, forward strand.
CATTGGATCCTTCGGAGTCTCATTTGTGTACATCGTATGAGTACAATTGTGTGCATAGACATACGTCAAAAGTATAACTGGAGCAGTAGTCTGACCAGCTAACGTATAAATGAGTCCCTCACCACGAGGTACCGATGTGTGGGCGTTAATGCAACGTGGCCATACACCTAGGTAAGGTGTTGTAAAATGTGATGATTATTTAATTTTATTATTGAATTCATGATAGTGTGGCATTCAGTATATCTTTATAATTCAAGCATCGCATTCATGTCATATGTAATATTTAATATTTTGATTCATGTTTTAAATTTCAAGAAAATACTTTTATTATTTATTCGTTTGATATAAATCTAGAAATTTCATATTTGGTTGGATAAGATCCCACGAGCGGTTGTGCTCATACCCAAAATAACAGTGTTTCAGGTCTTGGAGTTTAGTCGAGGCGAAGCAGACTGAGGATCTAACCATCGGCTTAGTGGTAGCCATATCTGTATTTGTATTTTTTTAAAAAATAATAATAATAAATTGTATAGCAGGAACTTATAAGTGAGTTTAGGCTGTAATAGTTAAAGATTGTATTTGATGAATGTTGTTTATTGTAATGAGTTTTAATTAAGTGTGGTTGTGAATGTTTAAAATTGAATCATGTCCTGAGATTCGGAGTCGGGTCTGGCCAACTCGGGTACCGAATTTTGGGGCGTGACAGATTGGTATCAGAGCTTAAGGATTAGATCTATACTGAGGACCTTAGGTATGGGTTACACTAGTGCTTAAGTATGAATTTTAGAGAAATCGATATTAGCTTTTATCACTGTGCTTAAATAGAATTTAATTAAAGTTTTTATAAGTTTAAATAGGGGTTGTAACCGAGCTTACGAGTGGATTTTAGAGAACCTGAAGTTATATTTGTTTGCACAAACCTAAACATACTAACGATAGGGTGCAACTTATGTTTATCCTTGTTGTATATTATTGCTTGTGATGTAAATGTTGTTTGTTCTTAACTTGTGTATATTGTTAGAATATCCTTTTAGTTGCATACGCTTAAGCACATCAGAGTGCGCAATGAAAGTGTGGTTGTGGGTACGATCGAATCTCGGGGACGAGATTCCCGTAAGGTGGGTAGATTGTAATAACCCAAATTTGTATAGTAATTTACACACGCTTTTACTCACACAAAACTACTATACATGGAATGTAGTAAACATATAGACACATAACCGATTATAAAAAGTATCCTTATCAGCCCTTTTGGTGGGTGTGCTTGAATTTCGGGGACGAAATTCTTGTAAGGGTGGTAGAATGTAATGACCCAGAATTTTGGTACACGTGCGTACACATACATGTATGTATAATTGCCTTCATTGGAGTATACACACATAGACCCATGCATACATCCACGCACCCATGCACATATGCATCTATCGGCTCATATAAATTGTGACCGTTGATGTGTGATCGTTTTGCTTAGTGTGAACTATTAATTAATGTCATTAATGATTACATGATTTTGGTAGAATATATTTAAGTTTATTTATAATGCACTCTCTCAATTCATATACTTAAGACCACGTGTTTAATTATTAACTAATCCAAATCTAGCCAACATCAACTATTGACTGTGCACTGAGATTAATCTGATCTTAACCACTAGATTGTTGTTAAAAAATAAAATAAAAATCGAGAACAACCCATTTTTTTTGTGGGAACCAACCCCACCGTCCGCTTGTGTGTGGCCCACCTGAGTTTCAGATCAGCCTCATTTTTTTTGCTTTATATCTTCTCTTGGCTAGGCCGAGATGATGGACGGATTAGATTTAAATTATTGTTAATGGGACCCACTATATCTTAAAAAATAAAAATAAAATAAAAAATGAAAGTTACATCTTCCGCACGACTAAACCACCTTCTCCACTTTCCTTCCGTTTTGTACGGTAATGGCCGCCGAACCTCCCACTAAATGAAACCGTTCCATGATTCTCACTCCTCTATTCCATTACGCATCCTTTTATAAAAAAAAGAGAGAGAGAAATAATTGAAAGAATCAATCAAATAAAAAAAATTAGAGTGGGAGAGAGAGAGAGCGCTGTAAATCAAGATAGAGAGATTAAAGCGAGGCCGGATCGTCAGACTTTAAGGTAGGTGATCTTAACCTGAAATTTACCATTTTCAATTTTATTATATCTATTTAATCCAAATTTTCGTAGAAATATTATTGTTAGTTAATTTAATTTTATTTTTTTTATGTAAGGAATCTACGCATTTAGGAATTTCTATTTTATTCTATTTTAAATATTTAATACTGAAATAATTTATACATAAATAAAATAAAATAAATTTATAGAATAAAATAAATAGTTTATTTAAGATTATTTTATTAATTCTTAAATGTTTTGTTAAGAAGAAAAATTATTAAATTAAATTTCAAATAAATTATAATATCCTACAATATTTTACAGTACAAATAGAATATATAATTAATTATTTAAAGTATTGATAATTCATTATATAGAATGGTGAATATAAGTGATGTAAGATTGATAAGTATATATAAGCAAATATGATTATAAAAATAAAATAATAATATATAATAATAATAACAAATTATAAATTATATAATTGTAATATGTAATCAGTATTAATATGATATATAATAAGATATATAATAAAATAAAATAAAATAAAAAGGTTTATAAGATCATTAATGTATAGTAAAATATAAATATTATGTTACATAATAATATATTAGTAATACAATATAATTGTAGGTTAAAAAAAATAATGACAAAATATATAATATAATTAAAATAAACATATGTAAGATAATATTATATTACATAATTAATACATAAGTATTTAATATTATTTATATGATTATGTTATAAGTAAAAAAAAAATTTATCTGATAATATATAAAAGTGTAATAAATATAATTTATTATGTAAATGATGATATTAATAATTTAACATAAAAGTAATATAATAATTATATTAAATGTATCAAACAAAAGTAAATTTATTAATTTAGATAGTCAATTATAAAACAAGGTTAATCATACTGACATAATGTTATAACAAATAATTTATATAATAATAATAGTATTCAAAATTCAAATTAATATCTTTCTTAACCTTATTTAATTTAGATTTAAAAATAAATAATAATAAAATTCTGAATTTAGGTTTAAATAGTTAGATAAAATAATAATAATAAAAATAAATTTTAAATTATCAAATAATAATTTAATTACATTATTAATGTTATATTATATAAATCAGTGTGATAATTTTTGTTATGTAAAGATTAAAATTCAAATTTTATTTCTAAAAGTTGAAGAGTTAATTATATTAAATTTAAATGAACTTAAGTTTAAGAAAATTTTCAAATTTTGGAATTAAAACTAAATTGATTAGATTTTTATACTTTGGAATTCTAGTGATTAATGTATATTTAAAATTTTATTAAATTAAATTTTTTATAAAGTATAATATTAGATTTTTAACTAAAAAAAATATATGTATTCCTTTTCCTTGTAGTTCAAAATTTTTGTTTAAATTAAAATTTAAATAATTTATCGATTAAACCTAAATATACATTCACAATGAATTATCAAAAAGAAATTAAAATTGTTATAAAATAATCAAATTATTTCAATATGTGTGTATGTGTGTGTGTGTGTATTTGTCAAGTTTATGTGATAAATAAAATAAAAATTTTAATTTTATAATTTAGTGAATAAAAATAATAAATATTTTGATGCTAATATTTAACATTATTTAAGTAAAAAAATAATTTAATTAAAGTTAGAATTTAAATAAAATTTCTTATACATTATTTCATGTAATTCCTAAATTAAATAATAGTAAAAATAATATTTTATTTAAGTATTTAAATTATTAAAGTTTTAATAAAATGATATCTAAAATTATTAATTAGAAATAAAAATTTATATTGTTGATATTTTAGATGGTAAAACAGTAATTTATCTTATATACCATATCAGCCCAACAACACAAACAGTAGAAAACCTTGATTGGAAACAGCTATGGTTAAATAGACTAACCTGAAATCCAAACCATTCATTAAATAGACCACTTAGGTGTTATTTTCTTTTGGTAGATGGTGTCCTGAAACTCAACTTCTCACGCATCCAGCGAGTGTAGACAGCAAGTTAATGCCATGTGTTGCGTCAGTGGGAGAAACTCGTTGAGAGCGTAAGCGTGGGTCAGGTCTATCATGCGACGCTAAGTAAGTCGTGGGCGTATGGTTTAGTCCAGAAATCGACGGTCCAAATATCAGGTGGGTGATTCTCCTCCATTTATGAACTTTCTGATTTTATGTATTTTAGAAAATTTATTTATTTGACATAAAGACTTTAAATTAATATTGTCAAATTCCTTTATACGTAATATCTACTTTTCTAAATTTTAGCATTTACTAAATCTGATTAACTTGTAGAGTTAGATTTTAATCTAACTTTTATTTCTGAAATTTGATGTTGAGATTTAGACCTTAAATCTGTGTTAGAGTAATTGATTTAAATTAATTGGTTTAAAATAATAATAATTAATTTGATTTTAGCTTGATGTTTCAGTAAATTTTAGGAATTTAATTTTTACGGCATCGAATTTCTGCACATTTGTATAGAACTTGCATTGTTGTATCGAGATTTAAATAATTAAATTATTTCGCTACTGATTTTGGAATAATTCATGACATGCATTCATCTCTACTGATTACGGAATTATGGAAAAAGAAAGAAAAATGAGAAAATGATTGTGGTATTAGCAAGTAGGGCAATCGTGTCCCTTGGGTGAAAGACCCTAAAGCCAGTAAGTAGGGCAATCGTGTCCCTTGGGTGAGAGACCCTAAAGCTAGCAAGTAGGGCAATCGTGTCCCTTGGGTGAAAGACCCTAGAACCCGTTGGATCCTTCGGAGTCTCCTTTGTGTACGGCGTATGAGTACAATTGTGTGCGCGGACATACGTCAGAGGTACAACTGGAGCAGTAGTCTGACTAGCTAACGTATAAATGAGTCCCTCACCATGAGGTACTGGTGTGTGGGCGTTAATGCAACGTGGTCATACACCTAGGTACGGTGTTGTAAGATGTGGTGATTATTTAATTTTATTCTTGAATTCATGATAGTGTGGCATTCAGTACGTCTTTATGATTCTAGCATCGCATTCATGTCATATGAAATATTTAATATTTTAATTCATGTTTTGGAATTTCAGAAAATACTTTTATTATTTATTCGTTTGATATAAATCTAGAAATTTCATATTTGGTTGGATAAGATCCCACGAGCGGTTGTGCTCATACCCAAAATAACAGTGTTTCAGGTCTTGGAGTTTAGTCGAGGCGAAGCAGACTGAGGATCTAACCATCGGCTTAGTGGTAGCCATATCTGTATTTGTATTTTTTTAAAAAATAATAATAATAAATTGTATAGCAGGAACTTATAAGTGAGTTTAGGCTGTAATAGTTAAAGATTGTATTTGATGAATGTTGTTTATTGTAATGAGTTTTAATTAAGTGTGGTTGTGAATGTTTAAAATTGAATCATGTCCTGAGATTCGGAGTCGGGTCTGGCCAACTCGGGTACCGAATTTTGGGGCGTGACACCTTGAGCGGCCGCGGATTGGCTACTGACAGGTTGAGTAGCAGACTGTTACTGAATTTGTGGCCCCACTTTAATATATGTTTTGTATCAATCCCGTAGATCCATATGGAGAGATCATTTTAGTGTGAAATTCAAAGAATGAGTTACACCCAAAGCTCCAGTGGACCCCACTAGATAAAACAGTGGGGAGAGTGAAGCCACCCTTAAAAACTTCTAAAGGCCACAAAAAGTTTTCGATAAAGCTTCATTTATATTTTCCCTTCTTTAAAAATGGATGAACGGAATAGATGAAACACATACATCATAGTAGGGCCCATAGAGCACCGACCACCAGCCACGCCAATATGTACCAGGAAATCACATGGCATACCGAGTAAACAAAGTTAGGCCCACGGTGAATGTATGTGGTCTATCTACGTTGTCCATCCGTTTTTCCAACTAATTTAAAGGGTTGAGCCCAAAACTGATGCATATCCAAAGATCAAGTGGATCACACCACTGGAAATAGTGGGGATAATGATTTCCACTGTTGAAACCTTTCTAGGCCCCAAAGTTATGTTTATTTTTCATCCAACTTATTCATAAGATCATACAGACATGGATGATGGGAAAAAACAAATATAAAGTTGATCCAAAACTCTTGTGGCCCTCCAATTATTTTTCAACGGTAGACATTCAATTTAATTGTTTCCTGTGGTGTGGTCTATTTTAACATTGGATATACCTCATTTTTTTGTTCAAGTACTAAAATTACCTGTTAAAATGAACGGACGGAGTGAATAAAATAAATAAATCATGGTCGACCTCACAGAGTTTAGTCAGTACGACTAAGCGTATGAGTTACTCACCACGCAATCGCGTCCTAACACCGGACCTCACTCTAGGGAGGGGACGTCACCAAGTTCTGTGGACCTGATGTATGTGTTGTATCCACAACGTCCACCTATTTGGAGATATTGTTTTAAGCCCTTATCTAGAGAATGAGACGGATCCAAAGCTTTAGTGGACCCCACCACAAAAAAACGGGAAGATTGATGCCCACCGTTGAAAACTTTCTAAGGCCCACCATAATGTTTTTTCAAAATCCAACCTGTTCAAAAGTTAACAAAGACATTAAAGAAGGGAAAATATAAATATAGGCTTGATCGAAAACTTTTTGTGGCTTTTAGAAGTTTTTAACAGTGGCCTCTTCCCCACTGTTTTCTGTAGTGGGGTCCACTGGAGCTTTGGATGTGAGTCATTCTTTCAATTTCACCTTCAAATGATCTCTCCAGATGAATGGACGGCGCGGATATAAGACATATATCATGGTGGGGACACAAATTCAGTAGCAGTCTCCTCACTCAACTGGTCAGTAGCCAATCGGCGCCCAGCGCAGGAATTTTTTGCGGTGAGAACAGGATCGCACTAAGGTATCCTGCGGGATGGTTCGCAGGAGACCGGGACTCTCTCTCTCTCTCTCTCTCTCTCTCTCTCTCTCTCTCTATATATATATATATATATATATATATATATATATATATATACACACACAAACTAACTTACGCTAGTTGCATGACTGTAAAAACCACTCCAAATATCTTTTTATTCACCTCATATCCTTGGGTATAATGCTAAGTCTCTCACCTTCCGGCTGGCTATACCATAATAGTGTGTGTGTATATATATAAAAACTAACTTATGCTAGTTGCACGACTGTAAAAACCACTCCAAATATCTTTTTATTCACCTCATATTCCTCGATATAATGCTACGTCTCACCTTCCTGCTAGCTATCCCATGATAGTCAGAAACAGGGTATAACAGTGTGTTTGACCAGCTTGGTCAAGGGAAGATCAGCATTGTTAGTCCAAGGCATGTTCACATAGTACCCCACCTGATAAATCGTGGAACTCTTGGGCTATGTCAAAGTCCAAGATAAGATTGCCGAACAATCCCAGCCTCTGATTAGTGGATTTTTATTTTTTATTTTTAATTATTATTGAAATAGTACGATTGTATACTTTTCATATTAATCGTCCAATAAATGTCCACCAACCCGAGCTACTGATGATCAGACAAGCGTAAATTTTGGGCTCGTGATACATCTAAACTGCGGTCCATAATTTTGACGGTTTAGTTTGACTTACTTGTATTGGAAGTATCCAATTTTGTAGTTTTTAAGTGCCTGCGTATCATCCATCACACTGCCAGAGTATCAAAATTTTCTCTTTGCCGTAATCCCATTTAACAGCTGAGAAATGACACGTAGCATAAGCTCCCCGTACAGCGCCATTTTTTCCTCAAATTCGTCAATGTACAGAAAATCTGAACCGTGTAAAATTCCCTATTAATTATGAATATCTCCAATCATAAAAATCTGTTTGATCGAATCATCAGATGGGCGAAATCTGTATGTTTATTCAGATCGTTGGTCATCCATTGATTTCTACTGTGTTACATAATCAGCGAATTAACCCACATTGACAGCAGATGATCTCCATAACAGGATTGCACGGCTCAGATGTTCTATGAATATGACATGTTGAAGGTAATAATGTGGGGTACGGCAAGCTTATGGCATCGATTGATGTGGGCCCCGATGGCTACTCGCACTCACCCCACCGAGGAACGCGAATTTCGTGAGGCCAGAGAGACACTGACTTAGGTAAGGCTGTGACTGTAGGGCCATGTTGATTTTTTTTTAAATTATATCCAGGCCGTCCATCCGTTTATTTAGGCCATTTTAAGGCTTGATTAAAAAAACGAAGCGGATCCATTAATTAGGTGGACCACACCACTGGTGGAGATTGAACGCTCACAATTAAAAACTTCACAGGGCCCACCGTGACGTTTGTTTGCCATCTAACTTGTTGATAAGATCACACAGACCTGGATGAAGGAAAACACAAATATTAGTTTGATATGAAACTTTTGTGGCCCTCTAAAAAGTTTTTAACGGTGGGCATTCAATCACTACCGTTTCTTGTGTTATGGCCCTGAAATTTATATTCCTTCACTTTCTGGTTTATGCCTTAAAATGAACTGGAAAAACAGATGGACGGCGTGGATATACCACACATGCATCAAGGTGGGCCCGCTATCACAACCTCACCTTAGTCGGTGATTTCCCGGGCGTCGCTTCCTACTGACACTGTCAGTAGCGACTACCTCAGGGACGGTGATCCGTCGGCACCGGTGCGCGTTTGGCATAGGGTAGATGGGTTTAGGTGGGATGGAATTGCATTTGGTCCGTGCAATTCCTATAATCGGAGAGGATGACAAAGGTTGGATCAGGTGGGATGAAATTGCATTTAGGCCTCCCACCCTCGATTTGGAAAATGAGCCTTTTCACGAAAAATGTGAGATATGATTACAAATCTCAGGGAGGATAAATATTTCCTTTATCCAAGTTCAATTCAAGTGTAATTTAAAAGTGAATCTTGAATTTACTTTTTAACACATACTTTTTAAACATGGTATTAGAAAACATGGGATACATCCAATCTAAGGACAATACCTTACACATGCATTTATTATTACTTTTATAATTCCATCTACCTTAATCCCACCTAATGCAGTTGGCCAAACAGGCCCTTAGTCAATGCATTACAATTCTATGTTCCACCAAACATGATTTTGTTTAATCCCGTGTTTTCTCAGGTAAAAATTTTATCCTAAATATAGGATTAGATGGCTACAACATCGACATATTTTTAAACATGCAATCATTGTATAATAATGATGTTAATCCTAACTTTTTTATTTTTTTTGCTGTTAGCTATTTAGTACACCCTCATTGCTAATTCACACTTCACCGTTAGCCACCCCCACTAGGGATTAGTACCAAGACCTCAATGTTGAAATGGGGGATCTTTCACTCAGTAAACCCCTCAATTCTATGGACCAAACACGGCCTCACCACTCATCCATTTTATCAACGTCATTTTATTGCCTGACCCTAAAAGTGAGGTTGATCAAAACCTAAGGTGACCCACACCACAGTAAATAGTAGTGATTAAACACCCACCATTGAAAACAGTGGTGATCAATATCGTTTCATCAATTTCTGAAGAGAATGTCATGGCATTTTCAAAATATTGGCAATATTTGTCACATTGGTTTAGCCTGTTGAGAGTATCACGAAAATCTTGCCAACTGTAAAATATTAAAAATATTTATTATAAATTCATAAAGAATTTTAAAATTAGAAAATATAGGTATATATGATTTATTTTAATTCTATATAAATTCTATATTAAATCATAATAATTCAACAATAAAAAAATTTGGTGAGATTTTGAAAATCTCATGTTATTATCGGGATAATATCATTTGATCAAAATCTCACAAACCACCATGAGATTTTTGAAGTTTCCCATGAATTTGTCAAAGTGGTATAGCCAGGTGACTAGGGCTGAAAGCGGCGGGTTCAACTCAAACTACTTGTGATTGACCTGACATTAGGTTGGGCTTAGACAATATGTATCAGGTTTGGTTTCAAGCTTGGGCTATATAAACATCAACATGATAAAACTAAAGTTAGGCTTGGATCGAGGTCCCAGGTTGCTTGACCCAACCTTAACTCGATCAATATATATAGGTTACTTATAAATTATAATTGAGTACGGATCGTTTGTATTGAGGCACAAAATATTTCAATGCCATTGGATCTCATTGGTCCATGCCATTTGTGATGACTCAAGCTACCCAGATATTCTAGATTTCGCTCTTCCAAATAGGTTACGTGCTGCACAACAAGAATTTTAAAGAAGTAATTATCCAATATTTTAACTTATTTGTTTATAAAAATGAATTTCTTTACAATAAATTATTACATATATAATTAATAAAATCATAGGTACAAAAAAATAAAACTTGTATTAAAATATAACAGACTAATGTAATAACGAAAATATTAACATGTATCCACCACACCAACCCCGCTTGGGTTGAACTTGGGTTGAGAATTCCCAACATGAGGTTGGGTTAGGGCTAAGGTATAATAATTACCTTGGGTTAGACTAAGGATGAGCACCAACCTGACTTAATCTGCCAGACTTTCAGCCCTATTAGTGACAAATCTAATTCTTATCAATTTCTCACCATGGACAAATCATGATAATTTCACAATAAAATTGCAAAAATATACAAATTAATGAGATTTTGAAAATCTCATGATATTATCACGATAATATTATTTGATCAAAATTTCTCCCCAAAATCACGATATTTTCAGGTTTTTCACGGTAGTTTGGCCATGCTAGAAAACCTCATTCTCAGCAATTTCTCACCTGGGAATTTTTCAGGAGATTTTCGAATTTAAATGTTTTTCATGATAGTATTAGCAAAATCTCGCCACAAATAAAATATTAAAATTGATTTCAAGAATTAAAAAATATGAGCATAAATGATTTAATTTAACTCTTGTACAAATTCTATGTTAAATCTCAATAATTTCACTATAAAATTGCCAAATTTTTTTTAAAAAAAGTTGAGATTTTGAAAGTCTCATGATAATATCATTTGATCAAAATATCACAAAAAAAATGATGACATTTTCAAAATCTCGATAATAATTGTTTTTCAAAATCTTGAATTTCTCAAGATACTTTGTTTTTCTTAGGTAGCATAAGAAAATCTCACTAAAAATAAAATATTAAAAAATATTTACTAGAAATTCATTAGGGTTTTGAAATTTACAAGACATGTATAAATGATTTATTTCACCTCTCATCAAAATTCTGTCTTAAATCAGGATAATTCACGATAAAATGTCGAAATTTAAAAAATGATGATATTTTGAAAATCTTGTGACATTTTCGTGATAATATCATCTAATCAAAATTTCACCAAAAACTTTTCAAAATCTCGGCGTTACTTGTCAGAGTGGTCTATCCGAAGTGGCACATTCCTACGCGAGATGGGTACTCTTACGGTACCCAAATTCTATAATATCATGAGATTTTGAATCTCATGATATTATTACAATAATATCATTTCATCAAAATTTCACCAAAAAATCATAATATTTTCAAAATCTCTACAATATTTGTCATGGTGGTCTGACCCAAGTGATACATTCCTAGGTGAAATGCATAAATCTTAGATGACCCAAATTTCATATCATCATGAGATTTTGTTGTGGCAATAATATCATTTAATCAATATCTTACAAAACCACAAGATTTTCAAAATCTTGGCATTATTTGTCAGAGTGGTCTAATCCAAGTGACACATTCTTACCTGAAATGAATACTCTTACAGTACCCAAATTCCATAATATTATGAAAAATTGAAAATCTCGTGATATTATTACAATAACATCATTTCATCAAAATTTCACCAAAAAATCATAATATTTTCAAAATCTCTACAATATTAATTTGTTATAGTGATCTGACCCAAGTGGCACATTCCTAGGTGAAATGAGTAAATCTTAGAAGACCCAAATTCCATCTCATCTTGAGATTTTGTCATGGCAATGATATCATTTAATCAAAATCTCACAAAACCATATGACATTTTCAAAATCTTGGCATTATTTGTCAGAATGGTCTAATCCAAGTGTCACATACTTACCTGAAAGGGATACTCTTACAATACCCAAATTCCATAATATTACGAGATTTTGAAAATCTCGTGATATTATCATAATAATATTATTTAATCAAAATTCATCAAAAAATCATGATATTTTCAAAATCTTGACAATATTTGTTAATGTGTTCTGACCTAAGTTGGACATTCCCAAGTGAAATGGGTAAATCTTAGAAGAGCCAAGTTCCATATCATCATGAGATTTTGTTATGACAATAATATCATTTGATCAAAATCTCAATAAAACATGATATTTTGGAATATTTGTAATATTTGTCAGAGTTGTCAAGCCGAAGTGGCACATTCCTACGTGAAAGGGGTACTCTTACAATACCCAAATTTCATAATATCATGAGATTTTGAAAATCTCGTAATATTATCATGATAATATCATTTGATCAAAATTTCAAAAAAATCACAATATTTTCAAAATCTCGACAATATATATTTGTTAAAGTGGTCTGGCCCAAATGACACATTCTTAGGTGAAATGGGTAAATCTTAAAAGACCCAAATTCCATATCATCATGAGATTTTGTTATGATAATAACATCATTTGATCAAAATCTCACAAAATACACGATATTTTCAAAATCTCATAAAAAATTGTCAGAATGGTCTAACCCAAGTGGCCCATTCCTGTGTGAAACGGCTAACTCAAATTCCTAAAAAAGAAGGGTGTGTTTGGGTGAGACACTGCTTTTTGTCAGAGCCATGCAAGTTGTAGGGTGGTGACAAAAGGCCACGCTCCATTTGGAAATAGAAAGGAAATAACGTATGGGAGATGCTCTATCACGAGAAGCTTGCTTTGAAAGATGATGGCATTTCAGGGTCTTTTCACATGCAAGCAACCCTCTTATTCCTACACATTCATACATGCATGTCATTCTTTCACTGAGAAGGAGAAAAATAGGCCCAGAGGCCCTCGTGGAGAAGCATTCCAACGTGATTCTTGTTCCCATACACATGATGTATGTGTATGAATGTGTTTGAGGTCTAAGCTTTGTGTTGTGGACATGAGGCCTCTTCATTATTATTATTTTTTAAAGTAATCTGGACCGTTGATTTCGTGACTGGTTGTGTAGATTGGCTGTGTTTGAGAAGGGGAGGGGATTGGACTGTGGAAGGTGCCTGATCTGGCCTTGATGATGGATGGATTGGTTGAAGTAGAGCTGTTTATGGTCATCTGATGGATGGAGTGGATGGAGTAATTTTGGGTGGGGCCCATCAGATCAAACGGTTCTAACGCTCGTATATGTCTGTCGCGTGTACAGTCAACACATCTCTTTCTCTGTGATTGATAAGCCACGGTTTGGAGCAGTCTGGAACCTCAAAACTGGGGGCGTGGGTTGGGTACTAATGCCCCCACCAGTACCTAGCTAGAGACGGACGGTTCTGTCAGTGGAACTGTGGGGCCATCATGATATATGTGTTTTATCCAAGCCGTCCAACCATTTTGAAAAATCATTTTATGACATGATCTTAGAAAGGAGGCAGATTGAAGGTCAGAGTGAGCCACACACTTGAGCCTTCGATCTGCCGTTCATCCATTTACAGGGCCCACCATTATATATGTGTTTTATCCAAGCCGTCTATACATTTTTAAAGATAATTTTATGCAATTACACCAAAAATGAAGCATATCTAAGAATGTATTGAGCCACACCACAAGAAGAAGTGGTGACAATGCCCTTCACTGTTAAAATCTTCGTAGGGCCCACCGTGATGTTTATTTGCCATCCAACCTGTTCATACGGTCACATAGAACTGGATGAAAAGAAATGTAAATATTAGCATGAACCGAAACTTCTGTGACATATGGTCCACTCAGCTCTTGGGACCATTAGGTTTACGGATTATGCTATTCAATATTATTTCAAAATGATTGAAGAATTCGATAGAATACATATATCACGGTGGGCCCTAAAGAAGACGTGACAGGACTGTTCGGATATAGCGGAAGTGGATTGGCTGTACGCCTGTACCATACATCAGCTATGCTGCGGTAGGTACGTGTCGTGGGAAGACGAGCACTCCCGCTCCTCGAGCTCGGAGTTGTACCAACGGACCAAAGGAGATCAAAATTACGTAGCCCCACGGTGACGTATTTATTATATCTGCATCGTTCATCTATTTTTAAAGATCATTTCAGAGCATTATTAAAAATAAATAAATCACATCTAGAGATTATTTAGACCACACTACAAATAGCAGCGGAGATAATGATTATCACTGTTAAGCGATTCATAGGGCCCACCATAACGTATATTTTCCATCTATTAATAAGATCATAAAGACCCCACCATAACGTATATTTTCCATCTATTTATCTGATCATAAAGACCTTTGTGGAGAGGAAAAATAAATTCTTATGGTCCCAAAACTTATGTGACCCCAAAAAGGGTTTCAACTGTAGACATTCAATCTCCTATGGGTTTTTGCACTTTAGTCCTCTTGGTGGTAAGTTTGTCTTATTTTTTTTTGTCTAAAACTATAAAATGAGCACACCAAATGGATGGTTCATTTGAATAAAACACATATCACATGGTCATACCCACATAACTTGCTAATGTCAATACAACAACTGTATAGGAGCTACACCAGCCAATCCACTTCCGTCCATAGGTTGTGTCTTGGTGGGGGTAGTATCCTCCGAAACAGACTGGCCGGTGTACCACACACAAGCTATATAGACATCAGCTAGCTAGTTCTATGGGTCACATCATGAGGTATGTGTTATATCCAAATCACCTATACATTTGATGAGGTTGTATTAGGACTTAAACCAAAAAAATAAGATAGATCTAAAAATCAAATGGGCCACACTGCATAGGGCAGTTGGAGATTGAACATCTATCATCGAAACCCTTTTGGCGTCACAAAAGTTTGGGATCAATATGATATTTATTTTTTCCTCTTTATTTAGGGCATTTGGATCAATATGATATTTATTTTGGATCAACATTCTCTATAGCCTTATGAAAATATTTGACAAAAAATAAATGAACAGTGGGCTTAGAAATGTTTCAACAGTGAAAATCATTATCCTTTGTTGCGTGGCCAGTTGAACTTTAGGTACCATTCATGTTTTGTCTCATGCGTTAAAATATTCTCGAAAATCAACGTACAATATGAATGTAATAAATACGTTATTTCGATGGCCATGTAACTTTGATCTTCTTTGAAACCAGGAGCTTGTGGAGCGTCAGCGCTTGTCTTCTCACGACACCTACCCACACCAGCTGTACTGCTACCAGCCAATCCTTTGGGCGTGGATTTCCTGCTAAAGCCTTTGGCAGGAGGTCCCTGCGCTGGTAACTGAGGTGGCTGTGATGTTTGTAAGAACTCGTTTCTGCCCATCCGTTTTGTTAATTCATTTTACTACATATTGCCAAAAATGGATCGTATCCAAAGCTCAAAGTGATAGAAAATGTGGTTAGGAAAATTCTTACCTTTGAAACCTTCTTGAGTTTAATAGTGTTGTTTAGATTCCATCCATACCGTTAAGAACGCCTGAATTGAAAACAAAAATATTAGCATGAATTAAAACTTTTGTAATCCCAATATTTCAACTATAAATATTTAATTATCAGGTTTTTGGCTCACTTGAGCTTTAGATACAGTTCATTTTTGATATCATGTTCTACGATGAACTCACAAAACGGATGCACGGAGAGGCTTTCTCACAAACATCAAAGTGGGCCCACCTAAGTCCCTGCAGTAACTTCGCGACAAATGCTTTCGCAGGAAACCCGCGTCTGCCCCAAAGCTGGACTCCCATTTTGTAGCGTAGAATTCAGCACCGACGTCAGTACTGTGTTGCCGGGGTGAAGTTCTGTAGCCCACCATGATATCTGCCGTCCCTTACGCGGATTGCGTCCTACCCCCGCCCGTCCCTAGCTCCGAACGGGCAGGTCTGTGGGCGGGCCCACCGTCATGTATCTGTACATCTAAGTCGTCTATCCCTTTCTCAGATTATGTAAGGCATCAAAACAAAAATGAGGTAGATCCAATGATCAAATGGACCACACCACAGATGACTTTTGCATTTAATGTACGTGACATTTAATGCTCTGAGGATTTTAATACAAACCAGCTTATTATTTGGTGTGGTCTACATGATCGTTGGATCTGCCTCATTTTTGTTTTAATGCCTTAAAATAATATGAGAAAAGGGATTGATGGCTTGGATGTACAGATACATCAAGGTGGGCCTGCCCACTGACCTGTCCGTTCGGAGCTAGGGACGGGCAGGGGGTAGTAGGCAATTCACCTTGCTGTATTGATGTCAACAAGTTCCGTGGCTCTATCATGATGTATGTGTTATATCCAAACCGTTCATCCATTCGGCGAGCTCGTCTTAAGGCTTGGGATGAAAGTTAAGATAGATCTAAAGATAAAATGGACCACACTACAAAAAGCAGCAGGGAATTGAACGCGTATACCATTGAAACCCTTTTAGGGGTCACGGAAGTTTTAGATTAACATGAAATTTGTTTTTCCTCTTTATACAGATATATTTATGACCTCATAAACAGATTTGATGGAAAATAAACGTTACGGTAGGCAATACAAATTTTTTAACATTAAAAATCATTATCCTGCTGCTATTTTTGGTGTGGTCCATTTGAGATTTGGATATGATTTATTTTTTGGTTTCTACTCTAAAATGATCTCTAAAAATTGATGAACGGTGTGGATATAATAAATACATCATTGTTGGGGCTCAGATAACTTTGATCTCATTTGAACCGTTCGTACAACTCGGAGCTCGAGGAGCGTCGGCGCGCTCGTTTTCGCACGACACGTATAAACCAGCCAATCCGCTTCCCAGATGTTTTAGATAAAGCGGTTGACATTGAACGCCACCATGATGCCCTTGTGCTTTCCCTTCATCTAGATCTGTGTGACCATTGGATGGAAAATAAACATAAAGGTCTGTATCATTGTCCCCACCGCTTTCATTAGTGTGGTCCACTTGTGCTTTTTATCTACCTCATTTTTGGCATAGTGCCTTAAAATGACCCAAAAAAATGGATGGACGGTGTGGATATCATACATACATCATGGTGAGGCCAATAAAACTTTGCCACGTTAACACAGTACCGACCATGCGGCATAGGTGCCGTGTTCTACACTACGCCAGCCGAGTCCAAAAGCATGCATAGACCGGATGGCCTTTTAATATCCAAATAGTCACCTACCATTTATTGGATCGTTGACAACCTCACCGTTCCAATGTCCGGACGTGACCCCATTTAATGGGCGGTCCGGATCAACATGAATTGTACTGAGTCTAAAATGACGGCATAGTACATTTCCCACTTACCTAATGTGATTGATCAAACACAAAAGGTGGGCCACAGCTGAATGCCAATCAAATCATCGGTTGTCCATTGATTGTGATGGTGTGACCCACCCAGTTAGTGAACCAACCTTATTTTTGAATCAGCTGATCTACGTGACGTGGCCCACCTTTTGCATGGTTCGGATGTCCTTGGCGGGGAAAGAGAGGGTTGTATGTGGACTTTCACATACATGGGATGTATGTGATCATTTATCTCTACGCACGTAGACACGTGGATACGTACACATGCAAGCATAAATAATACGTGGGAAATGTTCTTAAAGGCCCACCTTGTCAGGGACGCGGTGTCGCTAGTGACGTTGCCACTAGCCAGGTGGCTAGTGGTCGGTGCTTATGTGGGCCCCACCATGATCTATATGTTTTATCCATACGGTCCATCCATTTTTAAACATTATTTTAATAATTTCTTCCATAAATGAGGCAGATCAAAATCTCAAGTCGACCACACCATGGGAAAACAGTAGTGATCGAACGTATACCATTAAAAATCTCCTAGGGCCCGCTATAATGTTTATTTTACATCCAACCCATAGATTAGGTCGTACAGACATGGATGAAGGCAAAATAAAAAAAATAAAAAATAAAAAAATCAGCTTGATCCAAAACTTTTGTAACCCGAAGAAGTTTTTAATGGTGAGAGTTCAATCAACAATGTGTGGCCCACTTGAGATTTTTATCTACCTAAGTTTTGAGTTCGCATTGTAAAATTATCTGGAAAAATGGATGGACGGCATGGATGAGACACATACATCATGTTGGGGTCCACATAGCACCGACCGCTAGCCATTAGCTAGTGGCAGGGAAGTAGCCAATCCGTTTCCCCTTGTCAGGAAAGGATGACCTCTACGGGCCCACTATGATGTGGGTCGGATATCCACCCTGTTCATCAGGTATTCCCTTCCCTATTACACCCAGTAAAAAAAATCCACCGTGATTCATCATTTAGACACTCCAATCAATCAATCTGAACTGTTCATTGTGTCCAGAACATATATTTTAAGCCGCGACGCAAAAATGGCACTGATTAGATGATCCAATGCATCCTTGATTTGGCCTCATTTTCTTTAGCCGTCCTTTTTCCAAGCCATGTATGGGATGGCTATGATTGCCTAACAAAAGTGATTCTTTAGAATAATAAGCAATCCATGATGTTCTCTGATAAATAGATGGATCAAATTGTTGATTGGACCGAGTTTCGTGTAAGTGAGCATGACCGTCCATATTAAGCCATTGATCTAATGGCTAATATTTATCGGATTGGTGTGGTTCTTGCGTGGTTGCCCATAAAATGTGCATTCGACCTTATGAACAGTCTAGATCAATGGATTTGACGGTCCAAGTACTCTGATGCAGCTATATACAACCAGTAGCATGACAACTCACGATGACTTTGAGAGCATTAGAGGCATTTCTGTTTATTCACTAGCATGTATCTAAAAAATACAAGAAGATATCCATGCATGCAAGATGGGCCAGGATGTATACATGCGTAAGGAGGATAACTCGTAAAATGCTGATGGTGAGTACGTCTACTGCCTGCATGGAGTGGTGGGAACTGAAAACATGGGCATGTGTGCACGCTATTCGTTCACGTACTTGCTCGCTAAGTATTCACTTATGCCGAGGGACATGACACGTGCAATGCATGTGGAAAGAATATGACAGGTAAAGAGAGGGAGGGAAAAAGGAGATTATTGCCTGGAGGTGTGTGCTACACTTAGAAAAAGGAGTGCTTAATATATTTTATACAATGAGTGATCAATTTTTACTCTTCTTTTTTTTTGTGATTTTTTAAAATAATATCTTAAAATATTATGGTGCAGTAGATATAGAAAATGAATTATATATATTTATTAATGTAGGCCTCATAAAGCACGCTTTGAATGGCTCATAATATAGGTGGTTCATGCTACATGCAATGAGAAGGCTATACACAAAGTGGAAGAGCATTTTAAGAAAATGTTATAAAATGAGCTAATGGAATAGATGTATGAAGTAGATTTTATAAAGTCAGTATGGTAGGATTTGGAGAGCATGCCTTGTATAACTCTTATTACAATTGGTGTGGGCTACATGCAAGGAGAATGAGTTTTTTTTTTTTTTAATTACTTATGGCACGTGTGAGTAAGGAGAGAAAAAGGGAGAGAGATGGGAATGAAAGTGTGCAGCATGGTGCAAGAGGGTGGAGGTGAAGGTGAGAGTATGACATAGGTAATACATGAGAGATTGGAGGGTGGAGGTGAAGGTGGGAGTATGGCTTCAGCAATGCACGTGAAGAGAAGAAGGGAGAGATGAGAGGAAATGTGTTCGGCATGGTGTGCAAAGAATAAAAAGAGAGAAAGAACTGCTTAAGCATTTTCCAATGAGTAGCATCCCATTTCTCCATTTTCAACAATTGTCCAACTTTAACGCTTGTTCGGCATCTCTACTCTAATCTAATAAGAGCTTTTCAAATAAGAGCTACTTTAATAAGCTCTTTTTGGTTTCAACTCTTGTTTTAAATATGCTTGTTTGGTAAATTACATTTTCAAAATAATAAAAAGCTCTTACTTAAAATAAGCATGTTTATTAAAACATTCAAATAAAAGGTTTTTTTAAATATAGTTGATGTCATTTTCAAAGATTACAACAACTCCACTATAAGAACAATCTAGACAGTTGTTTTAGTGTATATCTCATCCCAGATTGATTATGCCCGCAATGGCAAGTGAATGGATGGCTACAACCTTCATGTTTTAAGACATTTGGGTCATCCATTATTTTAGACATTGGATGTAGATCCTCTATGGTATGGAGCTCACCCTTAATATAAATTGTCCATCGTGTGAGCTAAACCTTCAAAGTGGGGCATCCATCATGTGAGATGTGTCGTGGATGTGGACCATTCATCATTAGGGGTTGACCTTTGACATAGACCGTCCATTATGTGGGGCCCACCTTAATATAGGTCATCCATCATGTGGGACCCACCATCAATGCTAATTGTCTTTTATATGGGGCCCCTCAATGTCCACTACTTATGACATGGAATCTACATTTGATGTGTCCATCGTGTGGGCCCCACCGTCCAAGCGGGTTGTCCATCATGCAGGGCCCACTTTTCGTGTCCACCATCCGTCATGTTGGGTGCACCTTCTATGCATGTGGATCATTTATCATGTTGGGCCACATTGGTTATGGGGCATACATTATACAAGACTTTGGATGTGGACCGTCCATTAGGTCGGGCCCACTTGATGTGGATTGTCCATCACGAGGGGCCATGTTTTATTGTGGGCCATCCATCATGTCAGGCCCATTCCGTCCATTATGTGGGCCACCTTGATGTGGACCATTCATTATGCGGGGCCCCACCTTCAATATGGGTCGTTCATCATGTGGGCCCACTTTTGATGTCAATGGTCCATCATGCAGGCCCACATTTGATGTCCATCATCCATCATGTGGGTCCCACCTTTGATGTAGATCATCCATTAAGTGGGGCCCACTTAACCTGGATGGTCCATTATGTTGGTCTACACTTTCATGTGAGTTATTCATCATATAGGGCCCACTTTTGATATGAATTGTGCATTATATGGGCCCACCTTGATGTGGACCATTCATCATGTGAGAGGGGGGGACCTACAATATGGGTCATTCATCATACAAGCCCACTTATGATGTCCACAATCCATCATGTGGGTCCCACCTTTACCATGGACTGTCTATAATGTGGGGCCCACTTGATGTGGACAATGCATCAAGCGGGGCCACATTTTGATGTGGCTCATCCATCACGTGGGACCCCCCTTTGATGTTCACCATCCATTGTGTGGGTCCCATCTTTGATGTCAACTTTTCATCATGTGGTTTCACCTTCAGTGTCCACCATCCATCATGTGGGTCCCGCCTTTGATGTGGGTCGTCCATCATGTAAGGCTCACCTTTGATGTGATCATGCATTATGTGGGCCAACCGTGATGTGGACCATTCATCATGTGGAGCCCCACCTTCAATATGGGTTGTTCATCATGTGGGCCCAACTTAGAGAAATTGTAAATAAAATAAAAGAGGACAAGATAGAAATTACTTAAAAAGTTTAATGATAAACTTGTCAAAAAAATTAACAAAAATGTCCACCTATTTAAGCTAAAGTGACCTCCTGATCACTTATCTTTTAAAAGTTTTTTTTTTAAAAATGTATTTACCTATTTTTATTTTTTATTTTAAATAAACTCTAAAATTAGAGCTTTACTAAATAGTCAATTTTCAAAATAAGAGTAGCTTATTTTTTTTTTAAAAATAAGTTCTTATTAGCATAAATGTTAAATAACCCCTTAGTTTTAAAAATGCCTCATTTTTAGTTTTAGAAATGCCTCATTTTTTACTCCCATCTCAACATGAGCCACCATAGCTTATGTATGAAATGTATATCACAGCTATTATAAAAAACATCTACATGTAATCAATGCAGGCAAAGAAAAACCATAAAAGAGAAGAGTCAAAGCAAAAGCTAAAGAAAATAAAGAAACAAGAGGCACAAAAATTTATATGGTTCAATAATTTGCTTATATCCATTGGGCAATAACATAAAACTTTCTTTTTTATTAAAACAATATAAATTAGAAAGTACAAGCTTACCTCTCTCTTTAATCATCCACCATATAAGAAATCTCTTATTAAAGAATACTAAGTAAATCATTAATTTTTCTACATGTATTCCCCTCTTATAAACAATATATCTTAAGAGAGTATGTGGAAAAACCTAAAATAACCAAGCTTCACATTTTGCATACAAGTTTATAAAGATGAAATATTTTCATATAAGGAAACACATCTCATGCATTATGTGCATACCGCCTCAACATTTTCACACGCTAAGGACTAGTTTCTCTAGTAGCATGAAAAATATTGTAAATAATAACCATATAAATGTTACATTCACTAGGTAACAATAAGCTTAAGAGAAGTCTTGCACCAAATAAACTTCTCTGTTACAATAAGCTTTGTTATTGAGCTTTGTCCAAACATGAAATATCATATTTTTAGCTAAGTGCATCTCAGTCTGACCATCACAACGAATCATTATCATTTTTTGTTTGAATTTCAATTCTTATAACAACCTCTTCAACCAAATATCCTCTTTGCATGCATATATAATTAACATATATTTTGTTTTTATAATAAATAAGGCCTCCACAGGCTACAATCTAATATCCAACTAATCACACTGCCAATTAAAGAGAAGAGATAAGTAGTGATAGATTTTCTTTTATCACTATCTCCTGCATAATCTACATCTAAGAACCCAACTAACTCTAAGTTTTACCCACTATAACAAATAACTACCTTAAAAATACATTCAAGTAACAAATGATCCACTTCATTGTAGTCTAATGATCTTTATATGTGTTTACTATGTATTTATTAACCGCCTTTACTAATTGTTATTGAGACTCAAATATTGCATATTTATCCTCTCATAAGCATTAGTTTTCCATACATTTAAGTGTTAAATTGATTCACTAAGATATATTTTCTACATGCAAGGTGATTTTGGATATAAAGTTGAATACATGCTTAAGTGGATGATTTAAACCCCTAAAGAGGTCAAGCTAAAGGCATGAAGATTCGGAGCTTGAAGATAAAGATTTGATGTACCGAAGATCCAAAAAAACCAAGTACCGAAAATGGAGAAAATCCTTGAAAATCAAGTAGTCAAATAACAGAAACAACAGATTGTTTAATCCCACCTAAGGTAGTTTCGGTTCGACCGAAAGTACCAAAATAAGATCAACAACAAACAGTGGATTTAAAGTCTAATTTGATTGTAATCGAAGAAGTGTTCTGCTGGATTCGATGTGACCGAAGGTGCCTATAGGTGCTATCGAAGAGTAACAAAAGTGCGCGATTTTGAAGTCGGTTCAAAGTCGGTGCGAAAATTTTCTATTTAAGGAGGTATTTTAGGTCATTCTATATACAAATTAGGACTTGAGAGAGAGAATAATGGGTGGCGAAGCTTCCACACAACCGTTCTTATTCTTTAATCTTTCAGTTGTAGTTTGTTTTTCATATTTTTCTTTTATTCTAGGATATTAACCATACTAAGCTAATCTCTTAACTAAAGCTAATGGATGAAGCTTGTAGTTAATTATAGTATTTATTTTATTTGATTCAACAATAATGGTTTGAATGATGATATTAGATTGAGTTGATTTGAATTTACTTTAAAGCTTTTGAGTTATTTATTTTTGGATTCGTTGTAAACTTTGGGTCGCAATGAATACTTTGATTTAGCAATTGCTTAGCTTGATTAGAGAATAAATCAATCTATATAATTGCTTGATGTAGGGCCCACCTTCAATGATATTGTCTATCATGTCGGGCCACCTTCAATATCCACTGCCCCCATGTGGAGCCCACCTTTGATATGAATCGTCCATCATGTGGGGCCCACCTTTAATGTGGGTCATCCATCATTCGAGACACGCTATGGATGTGAGTCATTCATTATTAGAGGCATACCTTTTATTTGGACAATCTATTATGTGAGCCCTACTTTGATGTGAACCATCCGGAGAGAAAAAAAGAGAGAAATAAGTAGAAAAGTTATAGAGTTAAAAAGCAAATAAAAAAGCTTATGATGATAACATAAGTTGCTTTCACAATGGTTATACTAAACTAAGTTTAAAATGTTACTTATCAACTTATATTAATTAATTAAAAGAGTTACTTATTAAGTGGTGTCCAAATGGACCCTTAAATAATTTATGAAAGAAAAGTAGAGACTCCAAATTGATTAGGCTAATCATGGATTCTTTATTGTTCCAATAATTAATTTCTATTGGACAATCTTTGTCATGCCCCAAACTCAGAAAACGGGCTCACAAAATTTCCGATCGCCGAATCCGGTACCGACAGCCTCCGTAGTGCCCCATTCTCGAATTCCGGCACTCTCATGCCAGATTCCGATCCTGAGATCCTACAAGGAGGATTTTCAGTATGATTTTTTTTATATAATGGAGCATAACCACAAGCATAGCCAAGTCAAAAAACAACATCACCACATATCCACTAAATCAAAAACTTTAAGTACAAATGCCGAAAGGAAAATACAGAGTGATCAAAAAGCTTCAAAATAAACTGATGCGCACTCCTGCCTCAGCGCTGCTGTTGTCCAACACTACCTGCACGCAACGGTCGTGCATAAGCTTACAAAAGCTTAGAGGGTGGTGTAAGTATATGAGCAAGGCCAGCGCCAAGTGTACAGTATCAGAGTAATGCGGAAATATGCGGTAAGTCCATGAATGCTATCAGCTGTACCAAGGCTATATGATGCAAGACATGAATGTTATCGGCCATACCAAGGCCATGCGATGCAAGGCCTATGTAGCCAAATGTCATATGCGAGATGCAGAGCAAGCATGCCAGTCCTCATCAAGTACACATATCAGTACAGTTCCTCTCTGGATATCACCGGGGTCTGATACACTCCACACAGACTGCCTCCTCCCTAGCTGCACAGTCGAGCAAGTGGAATAGACCTCACTATCCGCCTGACCAGTAGTCTGCCAATACCTACCCGGCTCGTCGATAGCGGACTCATTTACGAGCTGGTCAAACTCAGCCTAGCTTATAGCCCCCTCACTTGGGCGGATAAGGCCACACCCCCTTCCAACCGACCACAACATAGTGGGAGATGCGGCCTGCTAGTATTTGGCACTCGGGCGCTCATGTATCCACTCGGTCTAGACGTTGGAGCATCTCTTGGTACCAAAAAGGTTTTAGGATTTTCATCCAAGGACATCCTAAGTGCCCACAATGCTAGAGCCAATATTCCGGTATCCGATATGACCATCCACTATGTGCCTGTGGAGGCCACGGCCCTGATGTTGCTAGGGCGTGTAGTGATCAAGTCACACATATGCGGAATGCATGAGTCACATCGTCAAATCATGCAGTAATTCGGTGCGTACCACGCACTCATGTGAGGGCATTCCATCTCATAAGGAGTCCGGTAAATGCCACAGCCCAACGGCTTATGCTATGATCAAACATTCCTCATATCAAGCATACATATGATGCGTATGGGCATGTATCATGGAGCTATACTAAGCATGTTATAAAGTGATGAATTATCCCTACAATGCAGATGGGCCTAGAAGGCCTACACACCATAAGTACGGCCCATCAATGAGCCCTAGGGAGAGTCGTAATGCGGACATTTAACCAACATTATACTTGCAATGTGGACATCGAACAACATTGCTCCCAAGGCATAGCCTGCGACAAACCATGGAGAAATCACGCATTGCAATGGACCCTAAGGACAACTCATTGGGCCTCGACCCATGGGCCTTAGGTACATCAAATGGGCCGTATCACATGGGCCTTACATTCATCAAATGGGCCACATTAATGGGCCTCACCAACGAGCCTTATGTACATTGCAATGGGCCTTAGAATACATCAAAATGAGCCTAATCACATGGCTTTACGTATTTCAAATAGACTACACTAATTGGGCCCCATATGTACATCAAATGGGCCTCATAACACGGGCCTTATAAATGCTAAGGTGGGCCTTAAAAATGGCCACAAATACATATATACATATATATAAATCATGTCAAAGGATCCTCACTTCAAATAATAGTGGTAGGACCCACTTGAACCATAGATCTGACTCATTCTTTAGCTCATGCCTTAAAATGAGCTTGTAAAATGGATTGACGGTTGGGGTGCAACACAAGCATCATGGTGGGGTCCACTGTCCAAACAGCGGACAGTGTAGATAAACACATAAATCATGGTGCGCCCCACCGTCTGTTGGACGGTGGAACTGAAACACGCAACATCACTTTGGGCTCCACCGTCCAGTGAATAAACACATAAATCACTGTGGGTCCCACGTGGGGCCCACCATAACATATATTTTCCATCCAGACCGTTGATAAGGTCGCATGGACCTG
Organism: Magnolia sinica; assembly: GCF_029962835.1. NCBI lineage: Eukaryota > Viridiplantae > Streptophyta > Magnoliopsida > Magnoliales > Magnoliaceae > Magnolia > Magnolia sinica. Next base: position 12,162,542 of record NC_080579.1, read on the forward strand.
GATGAAGGGTAAAAACAAATTTCAGATTGATCCAAAACTTCTGTGGCCCAGAAAAAGCTTTCAAAGGCAGACGTTCAATCCCATTGTTTCCGATGATGTGGGCCACCTGAGTCTTGGATGACGCTGAAATTTGGAGGAGGCCCACTGATGGAGGTGGGCCACCATATGAACGGGTTTGATGGAAAATATACATCAGGGTGGGGCCCACGTCAGGGGCCGTGGGACCCTACTGTCCGCCCGCCCGCCTGGCACCCTGTCGTCTGACAGCAGCTGCTGTCGGCTTGCATATTTTTATTTTTATTTTTTAAAAAAAACTTACTTTTTTGTGGTTTTTCAGAGGTAGGGCCCACGTCTGTTGAATCCGGGTCCGCCAATGGATTCTACCATGCATAACAAATCTATCAAGCCCAATATTGGACTTTTTCGGCATGTAGAAAAACTAAGGTGAGTTTCAACGGTGAAAAATTACTATTTTCAAAGGTGTGGCCCGCCAGAAAGTTAGATCAGTCCCATTTTTCGGCTCAACGCCTAAAATAATCTGAAAAATGAGATAGACGGCTTGGATTTGAAGCATACATCAAGGTGAGGCCTATATGAGTTGGCCACCAAGAAGCTTGTGAACCAAGCTTATATTTGTGTTTTCCATGGACGTCCAGCATCCCTAGACGCTGGACGGTCTGGGCCTATCACGCACAAAGTGGGCCCTGTTTAGGTGGGCCACCAAATGGTGGGTGTTGTGGATACAATACATATAAGGTGGGTCCCACCCATAGATGGTTTGGGATAAAATACAAGCCTCATGGTGGGGTATATTCAGGTGGGCCACACAATCACACCAACATCACATGAAAAGAAGAATAAAAGAAAAAGAGGGAGAGAGAGAGAGAGATATATACACGTGTGGTGGAGGGACCCCGGCACTATGGGCCCTCCGTTTCAAGCATCCAATCATACATCAAGTGGGTCCCAATACATGTGGGCCCACTAAAAACAAAAATCAATGGTGGAGATCCTTTCTCCACCGAATGTAAGGTCTAGATGACCTCTTTTCATGTAAGGAAAATAAACATCATGATGGGGTCCATGGAGAATGGCCCCATCATGGAATGATCATGAGCATCAAGGTGGGCCATTGGCCACATCAAGGGTCCAAGGTGAGATCTATACCATTGATCGGTAGGCCTCACTTGGCCCATCATAAGAACATGAAAATCTAGCCTATAGAAGCACCCACCGTTGATCTTCTCGGTCCGTTGGAACGCCAATCTCCTTGTGCTTCACTTTAACGGTGGAAGATGGGAAATGAATGGCAAGGGTGAGGGATTTTGGGATGGAAAAGTGAGCCACACAACTCACTTTCTCTCATGGAAGAGCTTGGACGTGTGAGGCTCCTTGCTTAGGATTTGAGTTGAGAAATGAGAGAGGGAGATGGGATGTAAGGAGAGAGAGTGATAGATGTGAGTGATGGGTGAGGTGATGTTGTACTTGACATGTATGGGTGTGTAAGAGAGAGGGTGAGAGAGAGTTGACTTGGTGGTTGCTTGGGGATGGGGTGAAGGTGATGTGTACTTGACATGATGTGATTGATTGATGGGATTGATTTAACATATTGTAGAGATTCTCTTGGGATTGCAAATACGCGGCGTTTTCTTCGAAATAAACGCCGGCTCACACCTTCCTGCCAGGGTATCGGATCGGTGCACGAGTTGCGGCGTTGGAACCGTGGCGACGGTAAGGTCGCAATGGTACAAGTCTTGAATTAAGTCGACTCAAATCTACAGCATAAGACTTAGGGTCGATCGCAAACGTCGATTATACGTCACAGGTTGCCGAAATTCGACAGGAAGGATCGCGGGATTTGACGGAACAGTACGGACTAGGATACGGGTCTTACAATCTTAGCTAATCCATCCATGGCCTCCACTAGAACTAGTCCCACCATTTTAAGGGCCCATTTGGATACCACCAAATAAGTTACTTATTCTACTCACAACAGTAGATAAGTGACTTATTTCAAGTAAGTTTGATTTATGATTAATTATAAGTATTTTTTTATACTTAAAATTACTTAATCATTTTAGTTAATTTTTTAAGCTTTTTTTTACTTAATTTTTTTTTTTTACTTAAAAAAAACTTTTCATATATAAGTGAAGAGAGGCACCACGAGAGATGAAAGAGAGGAAGCTGATAAATATGTTATTTACCAAACATACTTATCTTCTTAATAATTAGTAGAAACTACATAAGTAGCTTATCTTAAGCAACTTACGAGTCGAATGCCCCCTAAATGTGCGACATGCAAGAAGGATTGCCCCACCATGAAAATGAGGTATCTAAAAGTTAGGCTCATCCAAGGAATCACTATATTTTTTCCAAGAATTGTCATTAATTCTAGAAGGATGAAATTTTGTTAAACAAGAAATGAAAGTGATATTCTTACTATGAAGTGTTACTTAGAAAGTATTTGATCACCTTAGGAAAACAAAATTGGCCCTACACTCCTAACGGCATTTGGATTGTAACTTTAGATAAGTTACTTATGCCATAAGTAGCTTATCGTAGTGTTTACTTAATCAGCAGATAAGTATGTTTGGTAAATAAAATGCTTATCATTCAAAAAGTAGAAAAGCATATTTGGTTTCCAACATCATAAGTAATTATCAAGAAAGTTTTTTTGGTCCCCCTCACATCCACCATCCATTATGTGGGGCCAGCCTTTAATATGGATCGTTCATCTGTGTGGGCCCCACCTTTGTTGTGGGTCGTCAATCATGCAGGGCCCACTTTGGTTGTGGGCCATTCATCATTGGGCTTGACCTTTAATATGCACAGTTCATTAGGTAGGGCCCACCTTTGATGTTAGTCATCCATCATGTGGGGTCAATAATCAATGTTATTGTCCATCATATGGGACCCATCTTCAATATCCAATGCTCATCATATGGAGCCCACCTTTGACGTGGACTGTCCATCATATAGGCCCACCTCTGATGTGGCTCATCCATCATGCGGGGACATGCCTTGGATATGGGCCACTCATTATTAGGCCGACCTTTTATGTGGAATGTCTATCATGTGGGGCCCACCTTGATGTGGATCATCCATCATGTGGGGTCCACAATGATTAATTACCTATCATATGGAGCCCACCTTTGATGTGGGTTGCCCATCATGTGGGTCCCACCTTAAATGTGGGTTGCCCATCATATAGGGATCTCCTTGGATGTGGGACATTCATCATTAGGGGCAAACCTTTAATGTGGATCGTCCATCATGTGGGGCCACCTAGATCATCTACCCATTCATTGGACGATTTTCAATCTCATGAACTTATAAGGGGTTCATGGCCAATAGAGCATATCCGTTAACTAATTTATGAAGTTGTTGTGTCACCAATGAAAGTATAGGAAATAAGTTACTTTTGGAAGTTAATTGGAAAGCAAAAAAAAAAAAAAAACTGATAAAAATAAATTACTTTTTTAAAAAACTACTTAATTAAGTTTAATAACCAAGCTAACTTATTTAAGAAAAGTAACTTATTAACTTACGTTTAGTTTTTTAAAAAAAAGAAGCTACTTATTTGGTAGTATCCAACAGGCCCTTAAGGTTGCTTGGATTATTACCCAATAAGTAATTTTTTAACTTAACAAGGTACTTTTTAAACTTAAGTTTGCTTGGTAAGCATTATTGTAAGAATAACTTATGTGATGAAAGTTACTCATCTTTGTAATTTTTTATTTATTTTTATTTACTTTTCAACTTATCTCTCCCTTTCCTAGTGTGATGGATGGTCTATATCAAAGAAGGCCTCATATGATAGGTGGTCCATGTCAAAGGTGCATCCGACATGATGGACGGTCCACATTAAAGGTGGGCCCCACATTATGGATGACCCACATCAAGGTGAGCCCACATAATAAATTGTTTGCATCAAAGGAAGGCCCCAAATGATGCATGGCCCACATCTAAAGTGGCCCCACATGATGGATGACCCACATTGAAGTGGGGCCCACACAATGGACAATCCATATCAAAGTGTAGACACCCCACCCAGGCTAGAACTTGATAAGACATGGATAATCATTAGGAACTAAACATGAATTCCGCAACCTACCTAAAACCATAGCCATTTTCCCAAACCTTATCCAAATCCTGGCTAAACCTGAGCTATCCCATTACCCCAAACTCCAACTTAACTCAAGACCATCACCCAAGCCAAAGCATGCCAAAACCTTCACCCATAATTAATCCATTTTTCGAGTCACTTTCAGGTCATAATTGAGCCAATTTTGAGCTAAATATCCAAAAAGAGCTTTGGGCCACTCTCCGGCTTGAAATAGGCCCACCGGCCAAACCGCGAGAGCAACCATACCCGAGCGGTAGTCTGACTATCGCCAGCCGTAATCGGATTGCCGCCCTCTCTCGACAGGTGTCCCCTCTGAGCACACAGTTGTTCTCCCTCCAAAAGTCAACTCTTTTATAAACTTACCCCCAAAATTCACTCTATTTACCATCCTACCAAACCCAAAGAGCCTATAAAAGCACGCCATGTGGTATTACCCTTCCCTTAACCAATTACAAGTTGCCATATCAGCATTTACCCTCCATAAATCCTAGAATTACCAAAATGTCATCCCAAAAGGCTATAAATAGCCTTCACCTCTTCTCGTTTCATATAATCAACAATCAACGACCAATCCACCAAGAGTTAGAGAGAGAGAGCAAGTGAGTGAAAGTGAGAGGGAGTGCTTGAGTTCTCAAGCTCCCATCTTTTCAGCCCCCTCTAGCCTCCTCCAGCCATCTCTTAGTCTTACAATCCCACTTGGGTCAATCATTCCCAGCCATGGTGCATCCAAACATCTAAGCCATTTCAAGTGTAAGTCAAAGATCATGCAATCATTATTAGCATTTATGCTTCATCAATCGCATCATTACTTCCCTTCTCAACCCCCCTACTTTTCTAAGTTGTCATTAAATGTACCGGATCCTGTCACATCAGATACTCATGGTAGCCTATTCCTTTTTTAATAACATTTTAGCATCATCACATCTGTTCAAAAACTCCTTTTGACATTCTTTGGATGTATGCTCTACGGCTTACAGGAATTTCGGACCTTGCTACATCAGAAATCTAAGTTTGCCTAGTCTCATTTCAATCTTATCATCTTATCCCCTGAGATCATCTTATCACATAAAGTAGAGACCGTACACCCGTACGGGCAGAGAGGGTGCCTAACATATTTTCTCTTTGTAACTGAGGTCCCTTACTCAAAATCTCAGGTCGTAGATCAAGAGTCAACTTAAAGCAAGAGAGTTTCCGGATGATCTGGCTTTTACAGATTCTGCAGGTTCTAGCCGACTGCGGGATTTTGGGCTAATTGGCTAGTGCCGACTCCAAGTCTACATTAACAATCTAAATCAGCCTGAACACCCCCCTCCAACAAACAACATAAATCAGCGTGGGCGTCGATTTCCAGCGTTCACACAAAGGTAGGCCACACATGAGGGATATTGGATTTGGAAGGTGGCCCTACGTGACCGACAATAGCATTGAAGGTGGGCCCAATATGATGGATTACCCACATCACGGTGGGCCACACATAAGGGGTAGTGGATATGGAAGGTGGCCCTACATGACCGACAATAGCATTGAAGGTGGGCCCCATATGATGGATTACCCACATCACGGTGGGCCCCACATAATGGACAATCCTCATCAAAGGTTAACCTCTAATGATGAGTGGCTCACATCCAAGGCAAGCTTTACATAATTGACGTCGTACATTGAAACTGAGGCCCACACAATGGACGATCCACATCAAAGGTGGGTTCCACATGATGGTGGGCATACATTGAAGGTGGGCCATTCATTATAGATTATTTTAAAGGTGGGTCCCTCATGATAAATGACCCACATCAAGGTGGGCCCCACATAATGTGCATCCCACATCAAAGTGGGTCCCACATAATGCGTAGCCCACATAAAAGATGACGACAATGAATGACCCACATCCAAGTGAAATTGCATGAGATGGTCTCCAACGGCGCGTGCGAAAGCTTAGCGGAGCTTAGAATTAATGTTGTCTTAGAGATGGGTGAATATGACCACTTAAAAAATTTGTTGATTAAAATCTAATTAGCTACTTAAACAATTTACTAATTTAAACAAGTAAGACAATTAACACTATGGCTTTTAAGCCAAAGTGGTTCCAATCACATAAACTATAAATGATGTAACAAGAAGCAACTAGTCTATAAATCAAAATAGTGATCTTGTCTGTGGGAATTCCTAGCTATTTAATATCTATCATTCATCTAATTATGCATTCATATAATTTCACAAATTAAGCCACAAGCATAAATAGAAATGTGTTTAAATAAAAATTCCAAATACAAGCATGTATAGTGGTTCGCTTTCCCTACTCCACTCCCGTCAGATGCACTCTTCTCAAGTGTATCAGTATTCACTATTGGAGGTTTTAAATCAAAATTATTCCTTTACAATGATTTTTCCTAGGCTAACCAAAAACCTACATGTACATTCCTGTGTTAGAGGAATATGTTTCCACCAATGTTAGTGGCTCCTATGAAGACAAAGTTAGTTTTCTATCAGCTGACCAACAGCCACTAGCGATCCTAATCCAAGGACCTACGTTTTTCTCCTGCCAGAGGCTCTCACGGAGACTAATACGTACGCACTCATGTCCAGTGATTGCGGTTCGAATCCAAGGCCTTACGTATACTCCCACCAGAGGTTCCCTATGGAGACTAACACATACAAACCTGTATCTGGTGAATTCAATCTTATACAAGATCCTAAGTCCTACAAAAGAACCTATTCAAGTTTGAGTCACAAAATCTTACACTCAATCTTACACAAAGAAAGAGTATATGGACTCTACAATGACACTTGTCGGATTCTGCCCTTTACAGGGTCTTGCTTGGGTTGCTTGTTCGATGCTCTCTCATGCTTCAAGCAACTCCCACTGTGTTTCCGATCGTTGATGCTGATGCTTCAGCTCCTATGGTCGTTCGCCTTGTATTTGATGCTCCAATGAGGTGACCAATGCAAGGGAGGATGGTGGAATCTGTTACAACTAATGGATAATTGATTTCCTAGAAGATTCACCTACATGGGTGATTTAACTATAAGTTTTGGTCTAATTTCTAAAACAATGTGGAGATTGAGTCCATCTTCAACATAGAGGTTGGAATCCTCATTACAGTGGTACACCTTAAGAAGATGAATCAAATCTCATAGGTTTAAGCTTAAGTGAGGGATCAGAGTTAGGAATCACCTAGGCTTCTATTACACAAAAAATTCATCCAAATGCCCAAATATTGTGTGCACTATATAAAGGAAACGAATTTCAATGGAAAAAAAAGAAGACAAACAACGGCTCCTTCAATCGAGCAAGCGATGCCTTCGATAGGATCGAAGGTCACTCGAGGGGATCGAGAAATTTCAGAATTTCAGATAGATGTTACTGGACATTTTTGACACCTTCGATCAATCGAGAGGCATTGACAGTCTGTTGATGTGATCGAGCTTCACTCGAAAACTGTTATTTTGGGCTGATATTTTTACAGTAGCTTTGCACCCCTTTTAGCTTATCTTATAATTTTTCATTAAGGCTCCTAAGGCTAAGGGATTATCAAATAAGGTTTACCTATTAAGGTTAGGATCATCTAGAGGCTAAGGTTGTTTTAGGTCTAAGGTTAAAGTCACCAAGGTACCTCATTTACATGTTCTTCACTTCCTTAATACTCAAAGTCTTTATGTGCCTTTGGTCTTTATTTTACAAGGGCTCAATCGACTCATTGACTTATAAACGCACGTGATTGACAAATAGGTGCACAAATCAGTGCACTAGCAATCTCTCCTTTTGTCAATTACATGACAAAAACATAACCTAGACTTTGTTATGATCCATTCCAATGACAAATCAAAACAAATAAAATTATTACATGTCAAATATAAAGATTTAAAACTTGAATACACAAAGACATGTAACATTCGCATTGTAATTGCTCCCCTTATCTTCATTACTTTCCTACAATAACAAACAAAACCTGCAAGATAGAATTCAACTTGTTTTAGTGGGACTTGATCTTTCTCCTCCTTTTGTCAGTATTTGACAAAGAGACAATTTCATAGATATACCAATTAAGTACATAAAATGGAAAGCTCTATAAGTCATGGATTTACTAATAAGCGCATACTAATAAGAAAATATAATGCATATATCATTAAAATATGAAGCATGCAAATTATGGTCATTGAAAAATATATACCATTTGAAATAACAATAACCAATGATAATTTAGCATTAAACATGTGATTAAAAAAAACAACTTTAAAGTTAAAACTATCAAAAGAAAGAGGCTTAATCATAAGGTTTAACCATTAAGCACATAATGAGGCTAACATCCTCGAATTTACCTATAGTGCTCAACAATGATGTTTCGTCTTATTTAATAATTAAGCCCTCATAGACCTCACAACCAACATGGCTATGAATTTCCTAGGACCCGAACTATGTTCGGGATGGGGAATGATTTTTTTAAATGTATGTCCCTTAAGTGAATTCCTAATTGGAGATATATTTTTGGTAGGTGATTTAACTCTATGAGTCATACCCTAATTATCATTACCCTTGATTATTATTTTCTTTACTTTTTCATTAAGTCAGGTAATTAGTTTTAGCAATGCTTTCATACGATCGGTCATTTTAGGAAGTGTTGGAAACTCTCTTCTTTTATGACATTCCTCTAAGTATGTTTCTCCATTGGTGTGTTGATTTCTCAGACATGATATATTTATCAGTTTAGTTTGTGACTAAGGTAAAATATAACATTTTTGAGATCAAAAATTCAAATCTTAGGTGCCCAACATTTCCACATACATGACACACAGGAGAAGCTCTCAATCTACTTCTTGAAGCAAATTAGCCATTTTGGATTATCGGCGGGGTAGATGATGTAACAAATGTATTCCTATTAAGTTCAAATCTTGTATTATCCCTAAAAGGCTCACCTATACCAAAATATTTACTAATGTGTTCATTTCCTTAAGTAACCTTAGTTATTTCCTCATAGGTAAACATAATTCTAAAGCTCCTTTGAATCAACTCTAAGTAGTTACGCCCTTCAAGAGTAACCAACTCTGATACGAATTGAAATTGCATATGATGTTTACCACAACACATACAGAAGCTCGGCCGAGCAGACTATGTCCGGGAGGGGGGGGAGCACTTAAAAATTTACCAATTAAAATCTAATTACCTACTTAAATAATTTACCAATACAAGTAAGTAGAGCTAGGCACCAGTCCTGTTCGGATCGGATTAGGTTCAACTCGACCAGATCCGAAATTCCGCATGCTTAACTCAAATCCGATCCGATCCGTGCCTGGATCTGGGTCACATGATTCGGACAAATCCGATGCAGGGTTTCTATGACTCAAACAGTGTCTGACTCGGTTAGGAAAATCGAGTCTGATCCGGTTGGGTAGAATTCGAATATATAAATTTAATTAAATTGTTTCATGTGGTGTGGTCTACTTTAACCTTTAATATACTTACTTTTTGTACTCAATGGCTAAAATAATATGTAAAAATTGATGAACGGCTTAGATAAAATATACACATCAAGGTGGGCCTCACATGGCTATGAAAAACCTTTCAATCAACCGTATCCAGCGTTTTTATTGAATCGAATCTTTAACGTGCAGTGCACGAAATCAAACAACTTGCCTTTAATGCAAGCAGAGCTCTACAGGGGGATTTCTTAATCCAAGTGAGCAAGGCCTATAGATCTAATCATAGGGTATGTGTTATATCAAAACCGTTCATCTATTTTCCAAGCTTGTCTTAAGGCTTGAGACGAAAAATAAAATGGATCTAACTATTGAGTAGACCACATGAATGATTTAACAGTGAAAATCATTTTATGCTGCTATTTGTGGTGTGGGCCACATGATGTTTGGATTTTATATATTTTTGGAATAATACTATAATTATCTCTAAAGGTATATGAACGATGTAGATATGATAAATACATCACTGTGGGGCCCATACCTTTGATCTCCTTTGAACCGTTCGTATAGCACGGAGCTCGAGGAGCACTTGCAGCTCGAGAAGGCAGACGTAGTACAGCTGTACTCTGTGTACTAGAAGTCTGGAAACGGACTGGCTACTCCCCTTGCCACTGAACGTCCATGCTCAGTGGGCCCCACCATGATGTATGTGTTTCATCCATGCCCTCCATCTATTTTTATAGATCATTTGAAGTCATTAGGAAAAAAATATATATTGAAATCTCAAGTGGACCACATTATAGAAAACAGTGTTAAATGAATTTTGACCATTAAAAACGTTATGTAGGCCATAAAAGTTTTCATGCATTGTGGGCCCCAGTGGCATTCATGCATTGTATCCACCCCGTCCATCTCTTTTGAAACATAATTTTAGGGCATTATCCCAAAAATGGAGTATATCCAAACCTCAAATGGACCATACCACCGGAAGCAGTGTGAATTGAACGTCTACCATTGAAAAATTCTTGGTGACAACATAGGGTTTAGATCAAGCTGATATTTGTGTTTTCCCTTCATCCATGTCTTTCTGATCTTATGAACAGGTTGGATGACAAATAAACATCATTAAGGGCCTTAGAAAATTTTCAACGGTTGAAATCAATAGTTCCACCTTTTCCCGTGGTATGGTCCACTTGAGCTTTGTATATGCATCAATTTCGGGCTGAACCATAAAATGATCTGGCAAAACGAATGGACAATGTGGATGAACTACATGCATTCATGGTGGGCCCAACTGAGTTTACTCAGTGCGATAAGAGCGTGGTAACTCAGTGCGCTCTAAGAAGTACCACCTAATATAGGTTATATAGCTCACCGAGCTATACGTACCTGCTCTAGGTACGTGTCGCTCGAAGACGAGCACTGATGCTCCTTGAGCTCCGAGTTGTACGAACGGTCCAAAGGAGATCAAAATTACATGGCCTCACAATGATGTATTTATCATATCTATACCGTTCATCTAGTTTTAGAGATCATTTTAGAGCATTATCCGAAAAAATGAATCAGATCCAAAGATCATCTAGACCACACCATAAATTGCAGCGGTGGACCACACATAAATTGCACGGAGATGATGATTTTCACCGTTAAGCAATTTGTAGGGCCACCATAATGTTTATTTTCCATCCAATCTGATCCGTTCTTAAGGTCACAAAGACCTGAATGAAGTGGAAAAACAAATTTCATGTTAATCCAAAACTTCTGTGAACCCAAAAAGGGTTTCAATGGTAGACGTTCAATACCCCACTGCTTTCCATGGTGTGGTCCACTTAATGGTTAGATCTGTTTTATTTTTGTCCTAACCGTTAATATGATATGGCCAAATAGATGGACGGTTTGGATATAACACATACCTCATGATTAGAGCCACAGAACTTGCTAATATTACACTAGCTAATCCGCTTTCGTCTATGAGTCTGGCTGTATATGCTGACCTTCTTTCATCCTACCAGTCTCTTCCTCTTTCTCTTCAGTCCTTCGGTATCCAACATATCTTGGTGTATATTTCTCTTACAGAGAAGTCTCCAAAATCTAACGGCAGAAAGAGGTATTTGATCTACCGCATGTCTAACTAATCTTCTACTCACCTTCATCTTCAACAGAAATGGGGAGACAGGTATAAAGAGAGAGAGAGACAAATATAAAGAGAGATAGAGAGAGAGTTGGGGGGCTAAAGTGTATGTTAGGTGGGTTTTTTTTTTGCGCCAAACGAAAAGCCAAAATATAAGGATATTTTCTAAAATAAAGGGATATTTACATCCCGGGTCGGGTCGGGTCGGACCCTTTCGGTCTGGATTTTCGGATCGGTTCTGTCCGGATACACCGGTTCTGTTAGGAACAGTACCGAGTCGGGTCGGATCCGCCGGATCGGGTCCAACATGCCCACCTCTACAAGTAAGCCAATTAACACTAACGCTTCTAAGCCAAAGTGGGTTCAATCACATAGATTACAAATGATACAACAATAAGCAACTAGTCTATAAATCAAGATAATGATCTTGCGTGTGGAAAGTGCTAACCATTCAACACATAACATTCATCTAATTATGCATTCATATAATTCAACAAATTAAGCCACAAGCATAAATAGAAATATACTCAAATAACAATCCCAAACACAAGCATATATAGTGGTTCGATTTTCCTACTCTCCTCCTTGTGGACGCACTCTTATTAAGTATACCGGTATTTATTATCGAAGGTTTTAAATTAGGTTCACCTCTAAACTTTTCACTAGTTTCTCTTACGCTAACAAAAAACCTACACGTATACTCCTGTATCGGAAGAACATGTTTCCACCTGTGTCGGTGGTTCTCATGGAGATTAAGTTGGTTTTTTATCAGCTGACCAACAACCACTAGCCGTCCAAATCCAAGACCTACGTTTTTCTCCCGTCAAAAGCTCCCAAGGAGATTAGCATGTACGCACCCATATCCGGTGATTGCAATCCTAATCCAGGGCGCTACATACACTCCCTCTGAAGGCTATTCATGGAGACTAACATGTACACACCCATGTCCGGTAAATTCAATGTTATACAAGAGCCTAAGTCCTAAAAAGAACCTATTTGAATTTGGGTCACAAACTTTTACAATTAATCCTATACAAGGAAAGAGTGTATAGACTCTACAATGATACTTACTTGTTGGATTGAGCTTCTTTATAGCACCTTGCTTGAGTTGCTTAATCAATGCTCTCACGTGCTTCAATCAACTCTCGTTGATGTCGATGCTTTAGATTCTACGATCGTTTAACTTGCAAATGATACTCCGATGAAGTGACCAAGGTAAAGGAGGATGGTGGAATCTTGTTCAACTAACGGATAATTGATTTCATATGGGATTCACCTGGATGGGTGTTTTAGAGGATTTAGATAAAGATTTCATTATAAGTTTCGGTCTAATCTCTATAACAAGGTGAAAATTGAGTTTACATTCAACATAAATGTTAGAATCCTTATTAGAGTGGTACAACTCAAGAAGATGAATCAAATCACATAGGTTTAGAGGCTTAGAATGATGGTTAAGAGTGAGGAATCACTTAGGCTTTTATTGCATATAAATGTGTAAATGTCGTATACACTATATAAAGGAAACGAGTTCTAACTATAAAAGGGTAGAAAACGTTTCATTCAATCGATAAAGTAATACATTCGATCGATCGAGCGACCCTTCAATGGGGTTAAAGGTCACTCGATGGAATTGAGAAAATTTAGATTTTTATAAAAATGTCGCTATATGTTTTTTGGCACCTTCGATCGATCGAGCCTTGATCTTTGATCGAATGAAAGTTCGATCAAGAGGCGTCGACAATCTATCGATGGAATCGAGCTTCACTTGAAAATTTCTATTTTAGGATGATATTTTTACAGTGGTTGTACACATCTTTTAGCCTAACTTATCATGTTCCATTAAGGCTCTTAAGGCAGAGGGATGATCAAACAAGTTTTAACTATTAATGTTAGGATCATCTAAACACCAAATTTGTTTTGGGTTTAAAGTTATGGTCACCAAGGCACCTAATTTACCTATTCTTCATTTTCTTAATGCTCAAAGTCTTCTTGTGTCTTCGGTCTTCAACTTCTAAAGGCTCAACTGACTCACTGACACATGGACTCACGTGATTGACAAATAGGTAGACAAATCAATGCACTAACAATAAGGTGGTGATCTACATCAAAGGTGGGCTCTCCACATGATGGGTGGTAAGGTGGGCCCCACTTGATAGACAACCCACTTCGAAACAGATGGTCTACATTAAAGGTGGGTCCCACTTGATAGACAACCCACTTCAAAGTTGAGCCCTGCTGATGGATGGTCCACATTAAAGGTGGGCCCGCGTGATGAATGACTTACATCAAAGGTGGACCTTGCAAGGTGGATGCTCCACAATATTGAAGGTAGGCCCCACACATTGGACAATTCACATTAAAGATAGGATCAAGGTGTTCCTAATATAATAAATGGTTCACATTAGGAATTGGGCCTCCTGATAGACAATGGATATTAAGGATGATCAAGCAAAATTTAAGATATAAGTACTTATTTGATGTTGAAACTTAAATATACTCTTTTTCTTTTAAGGCATAAGTAGCTTATGTAAAATAACTTACCATCCAAAAGGCTTGTTAAACTTAATTGAATAGTAAACTTTTTGAAATAATAAAACAATTAAAAATAATTAAAATATACATAAATTGAAATAAGCTCGTAGGAACTCTTCTATGACTAAAATAAGGATTATGATTTCAATCGGACTCTTAAAACCCTAAAAATAGAGAAAATGGCACTTACCAAATAAATTAACTTAAAACTCTAATTTAATTCTTAAAATTATTGAATTTTGTGAAACCATTTTAGAGCCAATGAGCCTTAGATGATTGGCCCGTGCATCAACTAGTTGAAAATTATAGTGCGCATATCGACCATTTTTGTCCAATCACTCCCACCTGAATTATTTATGTATATGCATGTGTGGGTATGTGTGTGTGCGCGCGCACATGTATATACATGTATATACACATACGCATGCATGTGTACACACATATATAGATCAGCAAACAACTTCTTCCCAATTAAGTGCATGCGACGTCAAACCCATCGACTAGGTTAGCACTACCATGAGGATCAACTTGTGCAAACATACTCATATTCACTCATCAAGTGGACCACAAATGTATTTTGTTATTTATCGATCATATTATTTTCTATGGTATGGCCCACATGACTAGTAGATAAGGCTGCTCATCATGGTAAGTCAAACTCATTGGAAGGTCTAGATGTCATAAGCACTTAAGTGGGAGGAAGTTATCTGCTAGGTGGACCTAACCTGCAGTCCAACCAGTTGTACTTAGAGAGCTTCTCATACAGAGAGAGAGAGAGAGAGAGAGAGAGAGAGAGAGAGAGATAATGATAGAAGGGAGGGATAATGATAGAAGGGATGACCGAAGCAAATCACCCAAGTTGACAAAATGGATCCCATTTGTGAAAGGGTCCAATAAAAGTAGACATAGAAGGAACAAAAACATAGTTTTGGTGGTATTCTAAATGAGAGAAAAAAGAGCTGATGCTGCGTTGTCTCTGTGAGCTTATGTGGGGCCTACCATGCCCATGAAACTTGCAAGGCTTGTCGTGGACCCCACATGTGAAGCTCTTTATTTATTTATTTATTTATAATACGCATGGGATTTGAGGTCGTGGTGGGCCCATCCGCTTTTATGGTAGGTGCCAATACTACAAGTTTAAGGATGGTGTGGGCCATGAAAACCTATTTTTATTACAAGTAGGTGGACCCCACATGATAGAGGTGTCCAGCTGCATTAATTCCCCCCTTAGTCACTCTGCAAAATATAGCCTCTCCCTCTCTTGTGTTTGTATTTTCATGTGAAATACATCCCCATCTATCTGTCTTTAAGGCTTCCATTATTATATAAGTGGGGCCCATGGTTAAGTGATCAAGACCATTGATCTGATGCATTGATGCCCCAATGTCCTCCTATATTGGAAAATCATGTCCCTTTATCAGGTTCCTCATGAAGGAAGGTTATGTAAAAAAGGTTCAAGGTGGGGTCCATCAGATCAATGGTGGAGTACGCCATCAGATCAATGGTCCAGATGACCAAACTGTTGGTAATATATGGATCCAAAACAGTATACTGGTATGGACGGTTGTGATTTTCACCCAACGTGCAAACAAGGGCCTAATCCTAATCAACGATGAGATGAAAGACCCAAACATAAAGACAAATGGGTATAAGTTTAAAATAGCTGAGAAACTGAGATTTTTTCTTGGATTTTCAATATATTTAAAGAGATTGGATTGATGATGACACAAGGGTTGGGCATGTGGACCCCACAGCCCAGCAAAAAGAAAACGTCTACTGATGATGTTGGATGTGGGCCATGTGGGCCCCTGTGTGGGCCCACCTTGTGTAGATAAGCATTTGACTCAAGGAAAAGGGAACCCTAATTTGGCAAAGGGAGTTATTTGATACTCTGGCTGTGTATGGTACTTGGTACGCTGGCACTTTAAAGTGGAATATGAGGATAATAATAACTCAATCGAAACCGATTAATTTGTGAAATAAAGTTTTGATAAGTTAAGGACAAAAATCAGATTGGTTGAACAATCCTAACTTCTGATTTTTGTAGACTTTTTCATTTTTAACGGTCAAATAGATGTCCAGATATCTAATATTTTGATAATAAAACATTGTTGATTTTTCTTTTCATGATCCATGTAAAAAGGTACCCATAATTTGGACGGTTTATATGAATTTATTTGTAGATCACATGTGCGAGTTATATTCTAACTGCCTGCGTACCGTGCATCATACTCTGCCGGAGTATCAAATTATTTCTCATTTGTAAAGGGTTTTGGGAACTCCTACACGCCACCAGCAGGCATCCATTCAGGTTTCCTAGCCCCACACGCATCATTCCATCCACAAGCACCACTAAAGAGACCACAGCTTCCAACCTGGCAAGCGAGTCATCTAATCCGTCTATCAGGTGGGGCCCACTATCTAGATCATTTGGCCAAAAACCCAAGTTGTTTAACTATCATGTAGGCCACACGTGTGCCAAAAGGATGACAGCCACGAGTTCCAACTCATCGCAGGCCGTCCGATTATTTTTCCGCATGTGTGAAGATCACCATAGTTGATGCAGCTTACTTTCGTGGTCCTCTACACGTGCCAAGTTGGCACGTGTAAGGTTTGTAAACTTACTGTTTGAGAAAAGAGAGAAAACAGACATATCCCCACCAGCACAGTACATTATTAGAACATCCAGTCCATCAAAAAGGTGGGCCACACGATAATGACCACATAACATGGAAATCAGGCCAATCCATTCATTGGGCAGGGCACACCAGCACATGGAGTCGTCATGGTTTGGTCCAACTTTTACACGGATTGGATATTCCACACGTGTGACATGCTGTTAGTAAAAACTGGTTGTATCAGAGCTTTTGGTACACTCGAAGAGTATTCACTACCTGGGTCGCATTGGAATTCTAAGACCTGACCCATTTGGTAATTGAGTCAGACTCGACCCGTTAACATCCGGGTCGGGTTTGAGTCGGAGTCGGGTTTGGTCAGATCTAAATGTCTTAATCCAGACCAGACATTTTAACATATACATTGGTTTTGGGTTGGGTTTGCCTAACCTCTATTTTCTATTTAATATATGTTTTTCTTTAGGCATGTTTTAGGTTTTAAATTACTTGTCTTAATTACTTTAATTAAAAAAATAAGGGTCAATCCGAGTTGATTTAGGAGCTAGGTCCATTTTTTCTGTGGTCCAAATTAACCCATTACTCTCTAATATAAAAAAAATCTTGACCCTTCAATTAGTAGTGGCTGGGAAATAGTTGATAGAAGGGAAAAAAATCTCTAGAATCTATTACATGTGCATATACATATACATGCATTCATGCAAGTTCCAATCATATATGGCATGCATGCACATCCATGGCATGGTATGCCATATTTTGATTTGAGAATTTTACTAAAAACTATCCATTTAAAATAAATTTTACATTCTGGTACTTTTTTTAAAGAAGATTCGTCAATAAGCCACCCATTAATCGAAGCATTGATCATTGGAGTATATTTGGTTCGATTTTAATGGAAGTTTGGGTTGCATGCGAGTAAAGGGGCTTGCTGCTCAACTGGGCCCTAACTTATCATTTATGTGAAATCTACCCTAGGCACTAGGTAACTCACTCGATGTTGAGCTAGGAGAAAAAATCAGTCCCATCTTTAACTCACATGGATCACAGAGTCAAAAATAATATACAAGGCAGTGCTCACCCTTCAAATTATTTCTCTTAATATAGCCCACCTAAATCATGAATGGTCTTGTTTTGAGCCCTAGATTTAAATTTTGTTCTGCATCTAATGATTGAAGTAGATTTTATATAATTATTATGGTGAGTCTTATAAAAATCCAAGGTTCGACGTCTCTCTTCCATTTGTTTACTTTAGCGTGCCCACTTGAATCACACGTAACCTTATTTTTGGTCCTTGGACTTAACATGGTATTACCCATCTAATGATCAGAATGAATCCACGTGTACATCAAGGTGAGCTCTGTAAAAAATTAAGTTGGGAGCATCCCTCTCCTAAATGTTCCTAATTTCTTCTAAAATATTAAAAGAAGGGGATTTTATGGACACCTACATTAATTTTTTATAGGGTCCACCATAATTTGTACACTGGATCTACTTTGACAATTAGACATGTAATCCCACATCACGCTGCGGGCTAAAAAAATGAGGTTAACATGTGATTTAAGTGGAAAATATCAAGGCGATAGTTGAGAGAGAGACGCCCACCCTAATTTTTACATACTCATCATGATGTTATATAAAATCTACTTGAACTAATAGATGTCACACGAGGTTTGGTGCCCAACAATCAGACCCATCCATGATTCAGGTAGGCTAGGCTAAGAAAAAATGTTTGAATGGTGAGTGTGGCCTTGTACGCTAGTTCGTCCACCTAATCATGGATGGGGCTGATTTTTTGTTCCTATGTTTAACATCGAGTGACGCACTTGGTGATCAAAGTGGATTTCACATAACATTACACCGGGGCTCACCCTAGTTCCTTACCAATTTGCTCCACACAACCAATAACCAAGTTCTATTAACATAAACTAAAAGTACTACAATCATAATTACTCAAATTAACCAGGTAGCTCATTTAAAACATTTATGGAATTTTTTTTTACTATAATGCAAATTCTATATTAAGTAGGCAGCTTTTTGTAAAAGTCCCTTTTGATTTTGAAACCTTATGACATGACTACCACCACATGCTTCTCTTTTGTGGCAGGGCACACATGAATATGCCTAATTTCTCTTCATGCTTGGGCACCCAACATCCCTCCCTCTTTTTAGGTTAGGCTCATTTAGCCTTCTAAGGTGAGTGCAGATAAGTTTCACACCATGAAAATGATTGATTTTTGACACTACGATTCTGGGAACGACGTTGCAGTCCAACGAAGAACAAGAATCCCACATTACTCAAATTGCCCATCCACAGCATATACTTATATAACACTACTCATTTAGTAAGTGTTAGAATGAATGGGGGTGTATCTTATTTGGTGGTCCTTAATTATCATTCCTTTCTTATTTCTTAAATATGATAAAAAGAGAAAGGGGAAAGCCTCTAACCTTATTTATGCGACCCCATCTTTCATGGTCCTTAGACTAGCATTCTTTTATTATTTCTTAATATTATAAATAAAAGAGAAGGAAGGACAGAAACCTTGATTCTAGTCTTTTCCAAAAATGATAAAAGAATTAGGAGTAAGGTACAACCCATGCCAACTAAGCCTGCAAAAGGTGATGGATGTGGATTGCTAGCTTGCAACATCGAGGTGGAGCTCACGCTGCACGCCATATGATATTTGTAAGAAATCTATTCCGTCCATATGTTTTTCAAACTCATGTTATGACATGTGCCTAAAAATGAGGCAGATGTAAGACTTAAGTAGGCCATGCGAAGAAGTGGGGTGATAAATGCATACGGATGAAACCTTTTAAGGATCTACTGTGATGTTTATATGCCATTCAACCTGTTCACAAGATTATTATATTCAACCTGTTCACAAGGTTATTATTGTTAGGATGTGTTGACAGATGCCTTAAATCTGTTTGATTTTGGGTCTCTCGACCAGCCGAGTGGGCTGCTCAACTAGTCGAGGCCTGCTTGACTCAAAGTCAAGCAACCTATATATTTTGGTGTCCGAACCACTCGACCAGTCGAGGGTCAGGCTCAACCGGTCGAGGGAGTCCTTCGACCAATCGAGGCCTCAGCTCGACTAGTCGAGGGTTACGCAGTCCACGCGCGGACTGCGTAAATTTGAGACGGTTTTCGGACTTTTCCAAAGGAGGTGCGTAAGTGGAGTTTCCTAAAGTATAAATAGGAGTCCTTAGGGCTATTCTAAAGTATTCTAAGGCTTTATAAAAATTTTCCAAGGATTTCTAAAAGAGTTTTAGGGTTATCAAAGGGTGTAGCAAGGGTGAGATTCGAAATTGTTCGAATCAGGTAAATGCTCTCTTGTAATTTCTATTTCATAGTAGATTTTTGTCGCTTTCTGCCGTGGTTTTTTCTCGTAAGGGTTTTCCACGTTAAATCTTTATGTTCTCTTATGATTGCTTGTTGCTCTTGGATTGCTATCCTAGATCTAAATTTGTATGATTCCGCAGCACAAATCTCCAGCAAGTGGTATCAGAGCAATCGTTGGGGCACAGATCTGAATTTGCAGGATTAATAACAATGGGAAACGACAAGTTTGATATTGAGAAGTATTCAGGCAAAAATAATTTTGAGTTATGGAAGGTTAAGATGATTAGCCTATTAATCAAGTAAGGCGAGATTAAGGCTCTTGAGGAGCAGAAATCTACCATGAAAGATGATGAATGGGAAAGCTTTGATAGTAATGCTTTAGCCTCTATCCGTTTATATTCACGGATGAGGTTCTCTATAATATTTTGAGGGAGAAAACTACAGCTAGTTTGTGGGCAAAGTTAGAGAACATCTATGCAAAAAAGTCTTCTGAAAATCGCATACACTTGAAACTACAGTGTTATAACTTCAAGATGATAGAGGGTGAAGATCTAGAAGCCTATATCAGCAACTTTAATAAATTGATGTGCAAATTGCTGGATATGGAGGAAGTGGTCAAAGATAAGGAACAGGCATGTATATTGTTGAATTCTCTCCTTGCATCATATGAGTCTTTCGGGGACACGATGTGCACCGCAAATAAAACCCTAAGTGTTGATACCGTTATCTCAGCCCTTCACCTTCAAGGGAAGGCTATGAGAAAGCTAAACGGCAACATAAGGGCATCCTCCGATGCACTGATTATGAGGGGTAGAGATTCTGAGCGAGGTACAAGATCTTCTGTAACACCCCGTAATTTTCAGTACTCAGGTGTTACTATTATAATCTAGATTAGCGTATTTGTATGAAGATACAAATAACGTACACTGTTCGCCATCATTTGATAAGTCACAACTCATTACTTAGTGTCAATAGTCAGAATGCCAATATCTCATATCCCACCGTTGATTCAAATAAATTGGTAATTAAACGTTAAAAACCCTTGTATTTTGGCCCACTTACAAGCCCGAATAATTTAATCCTTATAATCAAATACTTATAGAAGACTGAATAAATAAATAAATGGCTCTAATTGGGCTGTTATGCACGTGAACAAATTAGAAATGTACATATATCTGTATATATATAAATCTAAAAACAAATAAATAATTTATCCTCGAAAAACATGAAGAACATCTCCAAAGAGAGAACCATGAGAATTAAATACGAATAATTGATAATATATATATATATATATATATATATATATATATATATATATATATATATATATATATATAATGTGTATACATGCGCGCACCACGCCAGGGTGCTGTCATCCCATATCCAAACCGTCCATCAATGGACGTTCCAGATCGTCCAGTGCTGGACGTTTTTGCATGGAAGAAAAGAAAAAAATATGTGTACACACACACACACATGTACATGCATGAAAAATTTAAAATATGGTATCATATAAAGTACATCAGATGCTTGAGATATGGTGTACGTGGATTGCATCCAGGACCGTCCATCAAACAGCACTGGACCTCCTTGTTTCATCTTGGCCATCCATCAATGGGCAGGCAGTGTTGGACGGCTGCTGTACTGGTTTAAATAAAAAGGTATGTGTATAATATTAAATCATACGATGGTATATGTGGTGGGCCCCATGGGACCCACGTTGAGTTAATATACACATACATTGTGTATATATATGATGATAGGCCCATGTGGGACCCACGTGATATGATATCAGATGCATATGAGATGTAATAATTAAATATGTAATGCATGTGACGTTAATATACTTAAATATGTACCAGATACATGTGATAAATAATATGTATAGTAGGAGCATGTGGCACTGATATAACATATAAGATGCATGTGGTGGGCCCCGTGTGGGACCCATGTTGACACATCCGCACTGTCCCTTTGGACTGTGTTTGGAAAAATCACCAAATGCATGGTCAGCGTGCCCCACCTTACTGCATACCCCATACTAATATATGTGCTATACAAAGGACCTTTGATCCCTGGCCTACTGTCATGGTCGTCTCCAAACCGTCCATTTGTGGACTTCCAGCGCTGGGTCCAAACACCTAGATTCATAGTTGCACTGACACTGACAAACTGAGTGAAGGCACCTCGTTTCAACACCTGAAGTATGGGTGTCGACCCCTAGCGGGGTGGCCAGCATAGAATGTGTGTACGGTCATGGGTGGCGCCAGTGCCATCTAAACCATCCGTTAGATATGCCCCCATGATTGGGCAGAAATGGCGAGATATCAAACTACCTTTTGACCATTTAAAACTTCTGTAGGCCATACCTGTGGACTCCACCCTGCTATACATGATTCATCCAAACTGCCCACCTCATGATGTGTTGCGCCATCCATGGGACTTCACTATGATATATCTGTTAATCCAAGACATAGGAATACCTGATAAGCGTAAACTGAAATTTTTAGGAGATTCTTTAAGTGACCCCGGGCCACGTGGAGACTCAGACCGAGTTTATGAACACTCTCATACAGGTGATGATTCTTCCCCTTAAGTTTTTCATCTTCTCATTAGCTTAAGTTATAGTTTTTATTTAAATTTATATTTGATATCTCTCTCTTATAATCACATGTGTTAGCTGGTGGAAATTGAATTGCTATATTGCCTGCTTAATGTTCATCTTGTATATTTGTTCATGAATTATTTGTGGATTGCTTATGGAACTTAAACTGGTACATCAGTGGGTAACCCACTTATAAATGTACACCCATACTTGGGATGTAACTCGATTGACAATGATTGCTATGGACCTTCGATCTAGTGGTTATTGAGTGGCGGTCTAGATGGATCATTGATGTGGGCCTACCATCCAGGGTTGTTGTATCTAATGGTTTTTAAGGATGGTCTTTATCGTATGGTTTTGATATTCGCCCTATGTGACATATTTTGATACTCGCCCTACGTGATTTTGTTTTGATATTTTCCCTATATGGGTTCGATGTTTTATATTGTGCAACCGTGCGATGGTAAGCCCCATATACTGTAATATGATTGGCCACTAGTCGATGGCTTTCCATTAAACATCCTAAGATAGCAGTCTCATGGCCGGGGATGGTGGTAATGGGACACTATGCCTGAGCCGTCGGCCTACGCTGGGTCATGTGCTCCCCGTAGTGACCGTGAGCGTATTTAAATTAGCTGATTGTAACTGGACTAATAACGGTTTGGCTAATCATGCATTCATAGCATATTGGCGATGACGGGTAACTAATCTGGATGCTGTAGCACGTGCCCTAGAGTTGTTGGGGTATCGTTTCGCTAGCTCTCAGACCACCAACTATCGACCCCTGTCCGACTGGATAACTTTCCCAGGTCGATGATTTGCATGGGTGACGAGCCCAAGTCCGGCTGGATGTGCATCCCCAGGCCGATGTGCATTATGCATCCATGCATTTAAAAAGATTGCATCATGTATTGTTTTGATTGCTTCATTGTTTTATAACTATACTTATCTAATGCGACGGTGTGTAATCTTGAAGGGAATTCATACTGAGCTGGCCACTCATCCATCAAATATACAACCGTACAGGTAGAACAGGTGGCCCAGATGATGTATATGTTCAGACTTGATGAGAAGCTGTGCACAGGTGCCATGAATACACTGCCGTATTGCTAAGAGGAGCTACGTGGTCATGCGGCTTACATTTATATGTTTTCTGTTATTTCTTATGTATGCAAATCTTGTAATCGTTAATGTTGAGACATTGGTTTGTATATGTCATTATGGGTTGCTTGTATAATTGAATGATAATGAAATTTTCCTTATGTTGATTTATCCACTCTACACTCATCTGCTTACTTTGATAAAGGAGAAAAAAAATACGTGAATTTAACCATCCTTTAAGGTTAACACTCGAGTTTTTTAGAAACGAGTCATATACTCGGGTCCTGAAAACACCGGGTGTTACATCTTCAAGGCTTAGATCCAAATCCAAGGGCAAGGGCAAAGAAAAATTAAAGTGTTGGAATTGTGAGTTGTCTGAACACATGAAGAAGGATTGTAGAAATCCTAAAGCGAAGAAAGAAAATTCAACAACTTCTTCCAAGGAGGCCAATGTTGTCATATCTGATGAAGAAACAAGTGGTGGTGATGTTCTGTCTGTGTCCATGATCAGACATATTCACGACAATCATGCAAATGAGTGGATCCTAGACACAGGAGCATCATATCACATGACTTCTCATCGGAGTTGGTTCGCCAGTTATAGATAATGCGATGATGGGCAGGTTTTTATAGGCAATGATAATGCCTATAATGTTGTGGCTATTGGTATGATGAGGATCAAGATGTTTGATGGGATGGAGTGTACCCTGATTGATGTCAGACATGTTCCTGATATGAAAAAAGTCTGATTTCTCTCGATGCACTCGAGGCTATAGGGTGCAAGTTCACCGGTATTGATGATATCCTCAAAGTTTCAAAAGGGGCACTCGTGGTTATGAGAGCGCAGAGCACGGAAACCTTTACAGGTTGATTGGAAGCACTTCAACAGGTGGAGTGGCAACAGCTATTGCAAACTTTACATCTCTACGTATGTGACATGCTCGTCTAGGCTACATGAGCGAGCTGAGCATGAAGGTACTTTCTGATCAATGTTTAATTTCAGTTTTTAAAAATTCTGATTTAGATATATGCGAGCATTGTATATATGGTAAACAATCTAGCTTGTCTTTTAAATCTGAAAAACATGTTTGTAAGGGAGTACTTGATTATGTGCACTCTGACGTATGGGGGCCATCGCCAGAAGTTTCCATTGGGGGGTCATTATGGTTTGTTTCATTCATTGACGACTACTCTATGAAAGTTTGAGTTTACTTCATGAAACGTAAATTTAAAGTTTTCACTGTATTCAAACAATGGAAGATAATGGTAGAAAAACAATCAGGGCGAAAAATAAAAGTTTTAAGGACTGACAATGGTGGAGAATTTACTTACACTTAATTTAATGATTATTGTAAGGATGAAGGGATCATTAGGTACAACACAGTGCGCCACACGCCCGAGCAAAACAGTGTGGCTAAGCGAATGAATCAAACTCTCCTGGAGAGAGCCAGAGGCATGTTAAGTAATGTTGTGTTGGGCAAGGACCTATGGACAGAGGCCGTTAACACAGCTTGTTATTTGGTGAACCGATCTCCTTCAACGGTAATTGAATGTAAAATCCTAGATGAGGATGGAGTGGTCAGAAAATCGACTACTCAGATCTACGCATATTTAGTTATAAAGCTTACTCTCATGTACCATCAGTTAAGAGAAATAAGTTATACCATAGATCCAAAAAGTACATCTTTATTAGCTATGGAATTGGTGTGAAAGGTTACAGGTTATTCAACAAGGTCACACGCAAGGTCATCACTAGCCGTGACGTCAGATTTGATGAAAGTTCTCTATTTCACAAGAATGATCAAGAGGAGCAAAAGGAACCAGAAAGGGTGATCGTAGACGTCCAAATTGACACAGATGATATTTAGGCAGACATAGATGCGAAGACAGAGGTACAAGATTAAGTGAAGTAGCCACCTGTGAGAAGAAATCCACCGCGTGATCGTAGGTTACCGATAAGATATAGGGACAACTCTAATATTGCATATGCCCTCATTACAGATGAGGAGGACTCGTCTTCAGGAGGCTCTTAATGAGCCTGATGCAGAAAAGTGGAATGCGGTTATGGACGATGAGATGGACTCATTGCATAAAAGTCACACATGGGAGCTGGTGGAGCTTCATGTGGGCCGAAAAGCGATCAAATGCAAGTAGTTATTCAAAAGGAAACAGAATCGATACAAAACAAGGTTGGTAGCGAAGGGTTATGCTTAGAGAGAATGAATCGACTTCACAGAAATATTTGCACCGGTAGTTAAGTAGGTGTCTATCAGATTCGTGTTAGCGCTGGTTGCCTAATACGATCTCGAGCTGGAACAAATGGATGTCAAGACTGCATTCTTGCACGGGAATTGGAAGAACAGATCTACAAGAAGCAACCAGAAAGCTACGAAGTTAAAGGGCAGATAAAAAGGTTTGCAGGTTGATGAGGTCGTTGTACGGCCTGAAACAGTCGCCTAGGCAGTGGTATAAAAAATTTAATTTTTTCATGATAAGTCAGAAATTTACTCGGAGTGAATATGATTACCGTGTCTATTACAAGATACTTAGTGATGAAAAATTCATTATCCTATTACTGTATGTTGATGATATGTTGATCGCCTATAATAATATGTCTGAAATCAACATACTGAAGACTCAGTTATCAGGGACATTCGAGATGAAAGATCTGGAGACTACAAAGAGGGTTCTAGGCATAGATATTCATAGAGACAGGAAGAAGAGCAGACTTTGGTTATCACAGGCAGAATACCTTGAAAAGGTATTGATAAGTATGGGATGGACCAGACAAAGTCAGTTAGCGTTTCCCACGCGGCTCACTTCAAGCTTTTCTCAGAACAATGTCTTAAATTCAATGAAGAAAAGTAGGTTATGTCTCATGTGCCTTATTTGAATGCAATTGGTAGTTTAATGTATGTTATGGTCTATACAAGACTAGATATTTCACAAGCAGTCGGTGTTGTGAGAAGATACATGTCAAACCCCGGAAAATAAAATTGGGAAGCGGTGAAATGGCTACTTCGATACATTTAAGGTACGAAACACTACGTCTTAACTTTTGAGAAGACATGGATAAAGTTGGTAAGGTATGTGGATTCCGACTACGTAGACAGTATAGATTCTATGAAGTCTACTTTAGGATACTCATTTGTACTAGCAGGTGGAGTAATTAGTTGGATGTCGAAGCTTCAGTCCGTGATGACTCTTTCCATGACAGAAATAGAATATATGGTAGTGACGGAAGCGTTTAAAGAAGGTGTTTGGCTCAGGGGCATAATAAATCAATTGGGACTTCAGTAGGAGGCCGTGTCGGTTAACTGTGATAGCGAAAACGCTATAATTTGACTAAAAATTTTGTTTATCACTCACGTACTAAAGACATTGATGTTCGTCATCACTTTATCTGACAGATGCTTGAGGAAAGAGGTGTAACACTGGAAAAGATTCATACCAGCATGAATCCAACAGACATGCTCACCAAGGTCGTTCCTACAGAGAAGTTTAAGTTCTGTGCAACTTCTCTGGGCTTGGCGATGACGTAAAAGAATGACGGAGTATGCACGAGAAGCGTTGATTGAAGCTATGATATGATGCAGAGATAAAAGAAGAGGGCAGCAAGATATACGGTTGAAGATTGAAGGCATGGTGGAGATTGTTGACAGATGCCTTAAATCTGTCTGATTTTGGGTCTCTTGACCGGTTGAGAGCCTGGCTCAACTGGTCGAGTGAGCCGCTAGACTAGTTGAGGCCTGCTCGACTTAAAGTCTAGCGACCTATATAGTTTAGTGTCCGGGCCACTCGACTAGTCAAGGGTCAGGCTCAACCGGTCAAGGGAGTCCTTCAACCAGGCAAGGCCTCAACTCAACTAGTCGAGGGTTACGCAACTCACACGCGAACTGCGTAAATTTGATGCGGTTTCCGGACTTTTCCAAAAGAGGTGCGTAAGTAGAGTTTCCTAAACTATAAATAGGGGTCCCTATAGCTATTTTAAAGGATTCTAAGGTTTTTTAAAAGTTTTTCAAGGGTTCCTAAAAGAGTTTTAGGGTTATCAAAGGGTGTAGCAAGGGTGAATTCGAGATTGTTCGAATCGGGTAAGTCCTCTCTCTTGTAATTTCTATTTCATAGTGGATTTCTGTCACTTTGTGCCGTGATTTTTTTCCGCAAGGATTTTCCATGTTAAATCTTTGTGTTCTCTTGTGATTGCTTGTTGCTCTTGGATTACTATCCTATATCTAGATCTGTGTGATTCCACAGCACAAATCCCCAACAGAATGAATTGAATGTTGTTGTTCAATTCAGACACGTGGCCACCCATATAACAAATGATCTAATTTTGGTTAAACGTGTGTAATTAGATTAGGTATTAGGCATGTCAGAGTCTTATTCGACTCAAATCGAACTAAACGCTTGTAACCTCAAGTGCCAAATTAGAAAGATTAGGACCGGATGTGCGAAGACTAGCCTAAATGTTCAACCACTGATTGTCATAATTATCATGCGATTTTATAGTGGGAGGGTTAGTATTTTTGAATGAGATCTTTTTGTGTTAAAGACTGATTTTTCTTTCAATTGTGATAGTTTAGATCATGTTCTTCAATAAAGCAATATGAAAAGACAAATTTTCAAAATAAACGTTGGATCACCAACTTTATTGATCAGAGTACTAAAGAAGTATAATCGGCAGAAGAAGGAAAATTAACAAAAAGGAAGGAAAAAAAAAACAGTGAAGTGTCAACAGACAGTGTTGTGTGCTAACAAGATAACAAAAAAAAATACCTACTACGGTCTGTGCTAATAAAATGGTCATGAGAAATACATGATGATCGTAAGATAGTTGTGGCATAAGGTTTGCAGGACATAGCCAAAGATATACCAAGTATGAACTCAGTAATCCGGGATCCAACAATGGGGTTGTGGATATTTAAACTACTTCTATCAATATAATACAACGATGCATTGGACAGTAGCAAAACTAAGCTAAGATTTAATGGCCCCGAACTTATTGCAACATAATTGAATAGAAGTGGATGAACCAAGTTAAGAAACTAAACTAATAATTATTCATGGAGGACGAAAGTGATAAGCAGCATAAAGCCGAAAAGAAGTTGATTGATTTGTATTAGCGATGCCTTACAACTCTTCTTCAAGTGTTGCTTTTATAGGCTTATGAGAGGTGAAGGTTTCGTGACCTGCGTGCAACTTGTACAAGAATCTTTCGATTATGTAGCGGCTTTATCCTATTTAGACTTGGAGACCTTGCTATGTTATGCCATCGTAAACAATCTGTTTCTATTTTCGGATAGTTTCTACTGTTCTTTTTTGGGACTTCCAATCATATCTCAAACATTTTCGAGGAAAAATTTCCTTTTTGAGTTTATTTGAGACGGTCATGTCATGCATATGCTGGCTACAAGGAATCTGACAGTGGCAGGTCTCTTTAGAGAAGTTTCTTATACACGTTAAGGATTGGATAATGCGTGCCTTGCGTCCATTGATTACATGTAATGTGAGAGATGACTACCTTTTGGGTCCTAACCATGTATATGATTGTAAGCATCTGGCTATTTTTGGTGGAATACGTCTTTCAGACACAGGCACTTACAGCCTCTATTGGCGCGAATGTGTTTCTTTCTCATCTTTCACACAAGTATGCCAACACGTAACGGCTTTTCAATCAGTAAATAAAATTACGCCTGACTAGGTGAAAACACTAAAAACACAAGAATATTAACCTGATCCAAAACTTGTGGCCCCACAAATATTTGAACAGTAGGCATTCAATCCCCACCATTTCCCATCGCGTGGCTCACTTGAACTTTGGATCTGCCTCATTTTTTGGCTCATGTCCTAACATGAGTTAGCAAAACAGATCGACGGGTTAGATTTCTCACAAACATCATGGTGGGCCCCTCCTAGCTCAGAGATCGCATGCAATATGCATGAAAGGTGCCACAAGTGCCGAGCCATGGAAAAGGTAGGCACCACGTTGTAGGTCAACTGGCATGAAAATCTCCACCTGGCTAGCTAATCTTGAGCCATCCATTGATTTGATAGTGTGATGGCCTACTGAATGGACAGCATGATTTAGACTTGTTTCCTTGTAAGTTCAAAAAATAGGTTAAACTCAAAGCAGTTGGGAAAAGAAGTAAAATGTTGTTGTCTAATGAGTTAGAGAAGCAACTTCCTGATAACACATGTCGCATGTGCCAACTAGAAACACGTGTGGAAGATCCAAACCGTCTACGAAGCACATGATCAGCTGAAACACCCATGTCCTTAAAATCATATATGACTGATGTTGGGGTAGGCCATGACATTAGAATAAATTCCACTCGTACTGTTGTCCACGTGGAGTGAGAATCACTTAAAATGATTTTTCAGCAATAAAGATTTTATCAACTAACAAAGATTTTATCAACTAACACGCTGAAATGACACGTTTGGTTGTACCAAATATCATGAAATTTAAGTATATATGACATTTCAATACATATAGTGCAACCAAAGGCACCCTAATTGTTTTTGGGCTGCATTATAAGGGTTCTTAGGTTGTTCAATATGCACACAATAATAGATGATCCACGTCAATGGTGGGACCTACATGATGGACAGTTGACATGGAAGGTGGTCCCACATAATGGACAACCGATATTGATGGTGAACCACACAAGATGGATGCTCTACATCAAAGATGAAACTCATATGATGGATGGTGGACATTGAATGTAGGCTCACATGATGGACGGTTGACATTGAAGGTGGTCTCACACGATGAACGATCCGTATTGAAGGTAAGTCACCCACAATAGATGATTCACATCAAAGGTAGGACCCACATGATGAACTATTGACATCAAAAGTGCTCATATGATAGATGATTGACATGGAAGATGGTCCCACATGAGGGATGACCGATATTTAAGGTGGAACACACACAAAGATGGTCCACATCAAAGGTGGGACCCATGTGATGGATGTTGGACATTGAAAGTTGACCCACATGATGGATGGTTTGACATAGAAGGTGCGCCCACATGATAAGCAACCCTTATTAAAGATGGGACCAACAAGATAGATGATCCACGTCAAGGTGAGCCCACATAATGGATGGTTCACATGAAATGCGGGCTCCACATGAAATGTGGGCCCCCATGATGGATGGCTCTGCATGATGGATGGTCCATATCAAGTGGGCATCACCTATTGAACAATCTACATCAAAGGTCTTGCATGATGGACAACCTATATCCAAGGTGACCCAACATGATGTATAGTCTGCATCAAAGGTGCGCTCTACATGATCGACGGTGGACATTAAAAGTGGACCCACACATGATGCATGATCCACATTTAAGGTGAGCCCACATGATGGATGATCCACATAAAGGTGGAGTGGAGCGATAGATGTTGGACATCAAAGGTGGCCCCACATGTTGGACAACCCACATTGGAGGTTAGTCTCACATTTAATTGCCCATTCCTCTTGATTACATGATTCTAGCCATAAAATGGACCCATATGAAAGGCGTGCATCATGTGATGGGTTGTGGACATTGAAGGTCGGCCCTACATCAAGGTGGTTCCATACAATGGACTCTCCACATCAAAGATTGGCCCCTAATGAAGAATGACGTTCCGCATCCAAGACAGGTCCCACATAATGGACAACCCACATTGAAGGCGGGGCCCACATAATTAACCGTCCACATCAAAGTTAGGCCCCACATGTAGGGCAGTAGATATTGAAAGTGGGCACCACATGGTGGTTGACCCACATCAAAGTCACATAATGGACAACCCACATCAAAGGTTGACTCCTGATTCTAATGATGAATGACCCCCATGCAGGCGGAACCACATTATGGACTATCCACATCGCCACATTATGGACTATCCACATCGAAGTTGAGGCCCACATAATGGACTGTCCACATCAAAGGTGGGCTCCACATGATGGGCGATAGATATTGAAGGTGGATCCTACATAAGGGCATTTTATTTGATGGTGGGCCCCACATGATGTGCAATTTATTTGATTGTGGATTCCATGATAGATGACCCACATCAAGGTAGGCCCTATACAAAGGACAATCCACATTAAAGGTATCGATGATGAATGACCCCATCCAAGTTGGGCCCCGCATGATGGATGACCCACGTTGAAGATGGAGCCCACGTGATGGATGGTCCACATCAAAGGTGGGCTCCACATGAAGGGTAGTGAATATTAAAGGTGGGCCCCATATTATGGATGACCAACATCAAAGGTGGGCCGTACATAATAGACAATGCACATTAGAGGTGAGCCCTTAATGATGAATGACCCACATTAAGGTGGGCCCTGCATGATGGATTTCTCCCATCAAAGGTGGGGCTCACATAATGAATGGTCCACATCAAATGTTGGCCCCACATGATGGACAGTGAATATGTGGGTGGACCAAGCAAACTTGAGGGATAAATACTTATGCAATGTTGGAAACGAAACATGTTTTTTACTTTTTAGTAAACAAATATGCCATTTACCAAAGTTATCTATTTAATAAGTAGACACCAAGATAAGCTACTTGGGCATAAGTTTCATATATAAAATAAGGTATGATCCAATGACCCCTTTAACGCTATCAGATTTTCAAGTTAAGTTCTTGAATTTTAGTATTATACCTACCATCATAGTGTTGTCCAATCTTATATAGGAAAATAAAAGTGATAGACAATGGGCATTTTTATTAGGTGGCCCATGGTGCCTGTGGGCCCGCATGAAGTCTATTAATGTGACAATATTGGCAATATTTTGCAAGTAGCATGACAATTTAAGGGGCCCTTTGGGTGAGGAATTTCGGACAAGGATAGAATGTACATCTATACACATAGTTGTAAATTAGTGTAAATTAGATTTTAAATTTATTGTATAGATATTCTTAACTTGTATTTTTGCTACAAGAGGATATTTTCTCTTTAAATAAAAATCAACTAAGAGATTTTTCCCAATTAACATAGTATTAGAGCAATAATATTAAGAAAATTGAATTTTTAATCAGAATCCTACTATATTGTCCTCCCTTGTTCTCACGGGATGATTTGCCCACCCAAACCATCATCCCTTCGGCCACTCTACCCAAATACCAATCTCATTCTCAATTGGTCCATAGCCTTGAACTCATCATCATCCTCATCCTCGTCGTCATCTCCTTACATAGGAAATTCACTGATTTCAAATCTCCCCTATTTATTTTTTGTTAGTGATTTATTAAGTTAGTAGATATTTCAAAATTGCACCACAATAAATTTATGAATTTAGAACAAAAATCCATATCCTTGAAAAAATAAA
Organism: Magnolia sinica; assembly: GCF_029962835.1. Taxonomy (NCBI): domain Eukaryota; kingdom Viridiplantae; phylum Streptophyta; class Magnoliopsida; order Magnoliales; family Magnoliaceae; genus Magnolia; species Magnolia sinica. The sequence continues at coordinate 12,195,762 of NC_080579.1, forward strand.
ATAAAATTTAAGACTTCGCAAATCTACAAAATGAGAGGCTTGCTTAAAAGGAAGAGTAGTTATTCCACAGTAACAAATACTCTCAAATATTAAGGATATGTAGCTTGATTCTTAAATCAAACCATTGTAGTGAAATCACAGTTCAACACTAGGTGGACAATGTGCACGATTAGTGTAAGACCCACTTCAGCAGGTAAAGCTGCCATGGACCGTCCCTTTTTTTCAAGGAAGATGATCCCAACCATTTGAAAGATGGACTTGAATGCAAGCAGCTCATCTGTTAAAGATTTTGTGTCAATAGATCGAATGAATGGGATCACTTTTGAAAACTCGTACCTTTTCTCTTACCTATTCACGGTGGGGACGACTTCTTGAACGATTCTGATCATCCATACACATGGCCCATCTAGCAGATCGTTGGTTTTTTTTTTTTTTTTTTTTTGTATTAATTGCGTGTTTGCTGGCAAAGGTGGGGCAACCAATCATCCAATCTGTGGGACTTTTGCAACGTGGGCTACACATTTCGTAGCCTGGAGTACAACTGATTGAAAGATCCTAACCATATATAAGGTGGCGCAAGATTTGGATGGTCTAGATTGGAGTGCAAGCAGACCAATCATTTAATAAACGGTGAGAAATGTAAACGGTGGCGAGGAACCGGTGGCGAAACGTACACGCAGCGATGTTTAGCGAGGCGCAGATATTTTCAAGAGGGGAAATGATCCGGTGGTTCCGGAGCACTATAAGTTACTGTGCACCACATTGCATTGATACACCTGGACAATCCTATTGATCAATCCAGACCGTCCATTACCTCCATCATGGCTACTTAGCAAGAATCACACCAACTGAATGACGTGTTCTATACTTAAGGTGGCTTTCTATCCACTTTGTACGTATGGTATGTTCACGCCAATCAGGACCGTCCAAATGTGGTCACCATGTAGATAGGGCATAAATCAAGCTGATGGAATCATCTAAACCGTATGATTTTAGCAAACTTGAACACTCTGCCTTTATTATGACTCACAAGATCGGCAAATCTGTCCATCAATCTAGACCGACCATCCATAAGATCCGAAAATCTGTCCATTAATCTAGATCGTACAATCGACGGGGCACATGATGGATGAGCTTCCTCTGAAATTCCAGAAAAGGTAATGGTTCGGATGATTGTGATCTCCCAATTCATCAACAGATCTAAACCGCTAAATCAGTGGGCCACCTCTGGGATAACCCATGATCCAAAAACCAGGTTGCCTGGTAAGTTTGTAACCGTTCAAACCATTTCCTATCTTGATGGTGGGGAAAGCTTCCACTATTGGACGATCAGTGCCATCCCATTTCTCTAAGTGGGCCATCGATGAGGTGGCCTATCAATTGTTCGGTCCCGATTGGTAGAAAATTTGGCAGATTTGGTGAATACAATGTACCATTCGCAAAAAAGAAAATAACTTGATACTCTGGTGGAGTACGCTCGTTCACACTCAAACATTGTACATATGTCATGGATGCAACTCAAATCAAACCGTCCAATCATGAGACCAGACTTTCGATTGATCATAACAGAAGGAGACATAGTGAAATGATGTTCTTTCAGGCTTATAAGAATGGATTAGTAGACATCCCATGGATGGTGAATATGAATAATAATCAATGGTCCAAATTCAACAAACATGCACTTTTTTTTTTCTTTGTTTTTAAAAAAAATTTAAACACGCACACACACTCACGCAGTATTGGGGATTTCACCACCTATGGATACTCGAACCCTTGACTAGAGTCTACCAGCTGAGCAAGAGTTACGGATCCAACAACAAACCTGCACCTGTGAATCGAAGGCCAGTACCATTCAGTCCACCCAGTTATGAGTCATCTCAGACTTGATGAGTTTGAGTGGACTCGTACTCGGTTGGACCCAACTCAGTTCAACAACCTGAGTCAACTAGATGAGTCACCCCAACTCAAGTCAATCCGAAGTTGACTCGAGACTAAATGAATCAGTCCAAGTCACCGAATCTTTTGACCATGGTCCTCAACTATTACAAAAGTGTTACAATGCAATGCACGATGAGAGAGGAGATGCTTTGTGAAGTATGAGAGGGGTTGTTAAAAGTAGGTTTTTTTTTGGTGTGTTAGTCAACCAACAATTTTAAATTGATAGAGACTCTTCAAAGATACACATGACATGGTTACAAGTAAATCAGACCATTCAAATTGCTAACTTAATACTGTTAGACTAAATTGTGGAATTAATAGACCTATCTATAAATTAATAAGAGATCAAAAGTCAATGGTGTATGTCAAAGTCGAAGAAAGCCCTGATGTGAAATTGGAATAGGGAGCGGGGTGGTTTTGGGAAAAAGAAGTAGAGGATGATTCTATTGGCAGTTTTGTGGGTGATCTAGGTGAAGAGAAGCAATCGTTATTTTCGTAATGGGAGTCTCTCAGCGACTGAAGTTTTCTCTCGAGTCTTGTCTTTGTTTAGGTATTGAGTTCCGTGATCTTTCTTGTGTTTTTGGGGTTCGCGGCCTTCAATTGTGGGACTACTTTGGGTCGGTTTTATTTTTGTAGTTGTTATCTTCTCCTCTTTCTACCTGCAGTCTATCTCATTCCTTTAATAAAATATTATCTTTTACAAAAATAGAGATAAAAAAGAAAATAACCATAAACCAAATGATCATACTTGCTTGGAAAGCTATTTGTGTATACACAAGAAACTACTTGAATCTTTTGCACCATCTCATATGCCTTAAGAAAGTTTTTTCAATGGGGTTGAAGTAACAATCGTACATAAACTGAAGCACATCAATATTATAATAATACAATAATATGATCTAACTCAATGATCATCTGGGACCCACCTAATAAAAGTCTTACAAATAGTGGATGGAGCATAGCTTAAAATCTATAATGTTCTTATCTAATTTTGCCCATAAAATTTTGACTTCTTGCTTATTTGTTTATGATGGTTCATTTGATAGCAGTCAATTGTATGGTTAGGATTGCTTGGCTAAGTATGATTAAGAGATAAGCTCTATGCATAATGCACTCTCATGTTAGGAAAGAAAGGGTTTTGTAAGTGATGAATTTAGGGATGAAGAAATGGCTTCCAAAACTAGATTTATTTTCCACTGAGAGGTTCCATTGTGCAAAACTAGCCTCACGTTAAATTGCATAAATGTTGTTTCTTTTAGGTTGCATTTGGTTGCACCAAATGTCAAATATCTATAAGAACTCTATTTAGTGGGCCTCACTGATCAACGGTCTGGATTGTCATACAGTTGGACTGGATGATTGAGTAGACCAGTGGGCCCCACTTCAGGTGATGCACTACGTAGTCTATCTACGCAGCTCTACGTACTAGGGTTGGAATGTTATAGCTGTCTTACGCAGACAGCAGTTTGAGTTAAACTAGGATGCTACAATGTGGAGCATGGGAGAGAGAGTTGTGATGGGTTTCAAACTCCCTCTCCACAGACTCTATAAAAGAGAGCTGGGTCCCCGATCCTACACCACGGCAGAAATTCGAGTCCCATCTATTGAATTGCAAAAAGGGTGTGAAGGAGAGGAAGATCCTAAGCTCTACAGGAATTCTGGTATTCTGGTATTCTTATCCGGCGTCCCATCTAGGTAAGCCATCTGAACCCCTGATCGCCATGTCCCTTACACAGACAGATCCGTGGGCCTATTCTGCATATAGATTAAGTCCCACAGTTGGTATCAGAGCTATCTGTGCATAGGTATGGATGATCACATCCAGCTACATCTGATCACATCAGGGATTTACGAATTCCTGAAACAGTTGTGATCAGGGATTTCCGAATCCCTAAATCCAGAAATATTCAGATTAGGGATTTGAATTTCGAAAACCCTGAAACCAGTTTTTCAAATTGGAAATTTCAATTCCCACATCCAGAATTAGGTTTTCGAATTCGAATCCCCAAATCCAGATATCAATTGGGGATTTTCAATACGGAATCCCCAAATTGTGAAATTAGGGTTTTCGGATTTGAATCCCCAAATCAGGAGATTAGGGGATTTTCGATTTCGAATTCCAAAAAAAATCAGATTCATCCATTAGGGTTTCCGAATCCCAAATCCCGATTGTGGGTTTTTAGATCCATAAAACCTCAATACAGATCCAAGGATTTGAGATTTCAACCACAATAATCAGTATTGTGGATGAATTTTATATCATACCTCTTGCGATGCCGATAACCATGCGCAACAGTGGCTAAACGGGATTGTCCTCCAGCACCTCGATTCTCTGATGATAATCTTCACTGCTGGAGGTCATACATTCAATGACGTTGATCCATCTCCCTTCTTCATCTGCTGAAGATCCAGGCAGGAGATGATCTCCGTGGTTGATGGAGGCGGTCGGACGATCCTCGACCACTGATTCATCTGCGGCAGCTGGGATTTCATCTCCCTCTCTTCGTCAGCCGCATGCGATGAGTCGAAATCAAACGGTTTTTTCGCGTTTTTGGGTTTTTAGGTCGAATGCTGGTTTTTCATAGAAGGTTGGGTCTGTAGACCCGATTAAGGTCTAATCGGGTCCGCTCTCTGAACCCAAATACGGGATAGCCCACATCCTTTCAGTCGGGCTAGACTGGGCTCATATCACGTTTCAGCATATCTAATATCCTGATATGGGCCCAGCCATATCAGGTATCACGTATTCACGACCTGCTGACTGATCACGCATATATGAGCCATGTAGTTTTACTGGGCCCAACAACATATATGGGCCCACTGCTGCATTCTCAGCCCATTCTACTATATATTTAGGCCATTAGTCTTCTATAGACATTCGTGGGCCTAATTTTTCATGACCTTTATGAGCCTAGCATTTCATAAAGTTGTTGGGCCAAACCCATATGTAGTTGACATTATAATCATTATGTTTACATTATGGACATTTATTGATTGATCTAAATCATCCATAATGTATTCTGTAGGCATCTCATATAGAATATTCACTAGGTGCGGATCAAGGGTGTGTATACACTGTAATTGAACTAAATGGATTGTTGAAAATTACCGTCCATCTTATGAAAATCTAATTATGAGTGCCTTAAAGATGATGTATAGATCATATAGATTAAATTCTGATGAAGCCCCTATTTAGACCCATTACCCATCCTTAATTGTCTTACATAGACCATTGGATCATAGAAAGTGAAACATATCTGACAGTTTCTCTCTGTAGTTCATCTATTTTCCAATGCTCAAAACTGACCATCTTGTGGGCCGCATCAGAATAATTTAGATATAATCCATTGAGAGGCAGGATTATAATAGCAATCTTAAAGTCTATATTTGTAGTTTTGGATTCGGTTGTGTTAGCCACCATAGTGACCTCAATCGATGAAAACTTTACAAGTACATACTTATAACATTAGGATAATGAGGATTGCATACAGTTGCGTTCACTTTTTCATGCGTACGGTAACGAAAACACAGACGATTACCGTTTGGCAGTCGTGAACGAGTGAAGTAAATGGTGTAAGACTTATCTCACCCACAGGTGTTGAGTGTCTCAGATTTACATGACTTACATCACTTAGCTTCATGTTCAGGAGAATCACTAGTATATTGTTATTCCCTCCCACAGGAGGAATGATGATGATGTAACAGATTCTTACCAGGATGAGATGGTTGGGCCCATCGTCATCTTGGATGATTCAGTTGATGCCTCCCTTAACAACTGAATTGATTAACTTTGCCTGATATTTGTTAAATTGCTTTGTGAAATTATAAACTAATGTGAGTATACATGCATCTCTTTTATTTCAGTCTCAATTTCAACTAACTAGAATCAAGTCCCTGCCCTTAATGGATCTAATTACGCTCAATGGAAGAACGCCATTGAAGTTGTACTGGGCTGTCTTCAATTAGATCTTGCCCTGATAACACCAGAACCGCCAAAGCCATCTGATAATGCCACTGAAGCTGAATATAATAGATGGGTTGCATGGTTTAGATCAAATGATACATGCCTGAAAGTCATTAAGTATTCAATTTCTGAATCGATGAAGGGTGTCATGCCTGAAACAGATAAGGCCAAAGTTTTCCTGACTAAAATGGAAAAACGATTCAAGAAATCTGATAAATCTGAAGTAGGCATTCTTCTGAATAAATTGACTCGCTCGTCCTACGATGGAAAAGGCAACATCCGTGAATACATTGTAGAGCAGATCAAAGTTGTTTCTAAGATCCGTACTCTAGGGCTTGTACTCACTGATGATCAACTGGTTCACTTGATCATGAATAACCTACCTCCCCAATTCGGCACGTTCCTGGTAAACATAATACTCTGAAGGACATGTGGACATTGGATGAACTCATCACTCAGTGTGTCCAAGAAGAAGACAGGATTAGACAGATGATAAAAGTTCAAAATGTTAATATGATGACTTCAGGACAAGGGCATGGGCAAGGGAATAAAGGTAGAAGGAAGAGGAAACAAGGTTCTAATAATGGATTCTCTGGTCCTCCATCTAGAAACCATGAGAATCAATCTGGAAATGGATCTAAACGCAAACGGGTTAAAGGCAAACTATTCTTCTTTTGTAAAAAAACGGGTCATCTAAAGAAAGACCGCGAAGGTTTTAAGGATTGGCTCATAAAGAAAGGTAATCATTCTGTTCTTGTCTGTTTTGAATCTAATCTGACCGATGTGTCAGTGGATTCCTGGTGGATAGATTCAGGAACTACTATTCACATATGCACTTCTATGCAAGAATTACTACCGGTCAGGCCACCAACTGATGCGGAGCGCTCAGTATACGTAGGCAATGGTGTCAAAGTTGACGTGGTGGCAATAGGAGTCTATAGGCTTAAGTTGAAGACTGGTCACTTTTTGAATTTAGTAAATACATTCTGTGCCATCTATAAGGCGTAATTTAGTTTCAATTTCCTGTTTGGATAAATTGGGATATTTGTTCCACTTTGGAAATAAAAGTTTTAGTATTTACTTTAATTTGATTAAAGTTGGAACCGGCTCTTTAGTAAACAACTTATATCAGTTAGACTTGATTGCTTCTCACGTCTATAATATTAATACCTTGCATGGAAATGTAGTGGGATCCAAGTGAAGACTAGACCATGAGAATTCCTCCATGTTGTGGCACAAGCGGCTATGCCATATATCTCGTGAGAGATTAGACAGGCTTGTGCGAGAAGGAATTTTGCATTCTCTAGACTTCTCTGACTATAAAGTATGCATTAATTGCATAAAAGGGAAACAGACTACAACGAGAAAGAAATGTGTAACCAGGAGTGTAGATCTATTAGAGGTTATACATACAAATATCTGTGGATCATTCCCTACAGCCTCATGGAGTGGCCACAAATATTTCATTACCTTTATAGATGACTACTCTCGCTTTGGGTACCTATACCTTATCAGTGAGAAATCAGATGCCCTGGATGCTTTTAAAATCTATAAGGCCGAGGTTGAAAATCAACTCGATAAGAGAATTAAAGTTGTCAAATCTGACCGTGGTGGTGAATACTATGGCAGATATGACGAATCAGGATGCAATCCAGGGTCATTCGCTAAATACCTGCAGGATTGTGGCATTGTTGCTCAGTACACTATGCCTGGTACTCCAGAGCAGAATGGAGTTGCTGAGAGACGTAATCGCACCCTTATGGATATGGTGCAAAGTATGGTCAGCAATTCAACATTACCAGAATCTCTATGAGGTGATGCGATCAAAACCGCAGTTCATATATTAAACAGGGTTCCCAGCAAAGCAGTAAGCAAAACTCCTTTTGAGTTGTGGAATGAGAGAAAACCAAGTCTTTGATATCTACATGTTTGGGGTTGTTCTGTTGAGGCCAAAATTTATAACCCGCATGAAAAGAAGCTTGATCCTATAACCATAAGTTGTTTCTTCATTAGATACCCAGAAAGATCAAAAGGCTATCGATTCTACTGTCCTTCCCACTCCATCAGGATTGTTGAGACTAGGAATGCCAGATTCATTGAGGACACCGAAAACAGTGGGAGCACGAACATAAAAAATTTTGTATTTGAGGAACAAAGGACTGTGACTCCTGTCATAGTCAATCCAGATCACGTGGACATTAATGATGCAGTCGATTCTGCAATCACTGCAGAGCACCACGTAGAACCTCATATACAAACCACTGATGAGAAAAATCAAGATCAAACCCAACAAGCTGAACCATTAAGAAGATCTGAAAGAGAGAGAAGGCCTGTAAATCGAGACGATTACATCGTATACTTACAGGAACACGACTTTGACATAGAGGTGGAAAAGGATCCTGAATCCTTTACACAAGTCAAACAAAGTGTTAATCCTTCTCATTAGTTTAATGCCATGAAAGATGAGTTGAAATCCATGCAGGATAATAAAGTATGAGATCTTGTAGAGTTACCCACTGGAATAAGGCCGATTGGTTGTAAATGGATATTTAAAACCAAACGGGACTCCAAAGGTAATATCGAACGATATAAAGCCAGACTTGTTGCCAAGAGTTTTAACCAACGTGAGGGCATTGACTTTAAGGAGACTTTCTCACCAGTATTTAAGAAAGACTCATTCAGGATCATAATGGCTCTTGTAGCTCATATGGATTTAGAGTTACATCAGATGGATGTAAAGATTGCATTTCTCAATGGGGATCTGAATGAGAATGTATACATATTGCAGCCCGAAGGTTTTGTAGCTACTGGCTCAGAACATTTGGTTTGCAAACTTAAGAAATCCATATATGGGTTGAAACAAGCATCGCGATAGTGGTACCTTAAGTTTCATGAAGTAATTTCTTCATATAGCTTTGTAGAAAACACTGCAGATGAATGCATCTACATTAAAACCAGTGGGAGTAAGTTCGTTATGATGATTTTGTATGTTGATGACATTCTGTTAGCTAGCAGTGATACCAGGATGTTGAGCGACACCAAGAAATTTTTATCTCAAAGGTTTGAAATGAAAGACCTTGGTGAAGCTTCTTACGTCATCGGCATTGAGATTCACCGTGACAGAACACTTGGACTGCTCAGCTTGTCACAGAGGGCCTATATTACTAGGGTACTCGAAAGGTATGGTATGCAAAATTGTGCTTCACGAAAGTCGCCCATTGTGAAGGACGACAAATTTGGTTTATTTCAGGGTCCAAAAAAAATGATTTAGAAAAGAATCGAATGAAAGAATTTCCATACGCATCAGTAGTAGGGAGCATCATGTATGCTCAAGTCTGTACGCGACTGGACATTACCTTTGTCACTGGAATGTTGGGAAGATATCTATCTAATACAGGAATGCAACATTGGATAGCTGCAAAGAAAGTATTACGGTATCTTCAGAGAATGAAAGACTTCGGACTCACATACAGAAGGTCTGATCAGTTGGAGTTGATTGGATATTTAAATGCAGACTTCGCAGGCTGCGTTGATACTAAGAAGTCTACTTCAGGATACATCTTCATGATAGTGGGAGGAGCTATGTCGTGGAAAAGCGTGAAACAATCTACCACAGCCTCATCCACTATGGAAGCTGAATTTATTGCCTGCCATGAGGCATCTAATCAGGCACTATGGTTACAGAGTTTCTTCTCAGGTTTGCGGGTACTGGAGCATATCTCGAAACCATTGAGAATATTTTGTGATAATTCGGCTGCTATTTCCTTCTCTAGTACTAACAAGCATTCATCAAGGTTGAGGCATATCGACATCAAGTATCTTGTTGTAAAAGAAAGAGTTCAGAATCATCAAGTGTCCGTGGAATTCATCAGCACTAAGCAGATGATTGCAAATCCGCTCACTAAAGGGCTCCCTATCACGCCATTTCAGGAGCATGTAACATCCATGGGAGTTATTGATCCCACAGATGTTTTTAGTTAGTGGGAGTTGAGCGTACTTTGATTTTCACAGACACTTAGAGATCTCATTTTATACAGTTTGTTTGGATGATTTTGATATAAAGATTCATTTCTGCTTCGCTATATATATGTGCAAATTTTGAGTAAGTAGAACTACGGTCGTGTCTCGTTGAAGACATGTAAAAGCTTCAGGACCTCTTAAGGATAGGCACATAACACACACTAAAGTGTGTAATCCTTATACCATATTTCCTAGTTCGTGATCTATGTCGTTAAGATTGAAAGTATTTGTGATCGCGCTTAGACTCACTTCGCCTAAATTAAATGTTGTGATGACTACCGCGTTTCGATACTGACTGTCTTGATGGACCAGATTGAATAGCATACTTATATTGTCCAACTTTTTCATTGGTTAACCATTTAGATATTTTCTTAAAATATCAAAACTTGTTTACAAAATTATTATATATATATGACTATCATTGACGTTGCTCAATGAGGCCCAAGTGGGAGAATGTAAGAACTCTATTTAGTGGGCCTCACTGATCAACGGTCTGGATTGTCATACAGTTGGACTGGATGATTGAGTAGACCAGTGGGCCCCACTTCAGGTGATGCGCTGCGCAGTCTATCTGCACAGCTCTGCGTACTAGGGCTGGAATGTTATAGCTGTCTTACGCAGACAGCAGTTTGAGTTGAACTAGGATGCTACAATGTGGAGCATGGGAGAGAGAGTTGTGATGGGTTTCAAACTCCCTCTCCACAGACTCTATAAAAGAGAGCTGGGTCCCCGATCCTACACCACGGCAGAAATTCGAGTCTCATCTATTGAATTGCAGAAAGGGTGTGAAGGAGAGGAAGATCCTAAGCTCTACAGGAATTCTGGTATTCTGGTATTCTTATCCGGCTTCCATGGCGGCGTCCCATCTAGGTAAGCCATCTGAACCCCTGATCACCATGTCCCTTGCACAGACAGATCCGTGGGCCTACTCCGCATATAAATTAAGTCCCACAATATCCTGATATTTAATACAACCAAACACAACCTTAACTAAAACCCTTTCCCATCTCCTTCAATAATATAAAATCTTAACCATTCTCGAAGCGAATTGTGAGGTGTTTAAAACGATAAAATAAAAAAGAACTTTTTTTTGTTTTAATGATTATAGCCTAGAATTAGAAGCATTGTGCAATTCTAACCATCTAAATGGTGGACACGGATTGGATACTATACCGACCAAGACCAAAGGTAGAAATGGATGCTCCTAACAGGAGCTCTTTGGGGTCGACGGTGATGTATATGTTTTATCCATGTCTTTTTTATTAGATAATTTCAGGGCATGAGCTCAAGAAAGAGACATAGGAAAGACTCAAGTAGACCACACAATAAGAAGTAACGAGGATTAAACATTTCTTGTTGAAAACTTCTTGTGGGTCAAAAAAGTTTTGGATGAAGCTAATATTTATGTTTTCTGTTAATCTAAGACTATGTGAACTTATGAACAGGTTGGATGGCTAATAAACATCACCATAGGCACCACGAAGGTTCACGTGATGTGGTCCACTTGAGCCTTAGATTTGCCTCCTTTTTGGACTCATGCCCTAAAATGATCTATCAAAATGAATAAACAATGTAGATAAAACGCACACATCACAGTGGGCCCTAGAAATCCTTTGCTAGGGCCATCCATCTCTAGCTGGGGGTAGTACCCAATCCACTTCCCCAAATGGTGGCTATGAAATGGACCACTTCAACAAAATGGCCAACGGTCAATAATTCACAAGCAAAAATTAGATAGTCAAGATGGTCTAACAAGGTAATATTTGGACGGTCCTCCTTGATTATGAGTACCATAATAGGCAACCTCCAGATTGAAAGTGCATTATCTCTACATTGGAATATTCCCTTCCAATTTTAAGCAGGGAGAACAAGATATCATGTGACTAGTACTTTTTTAGTACTCCAAAATCCCAATAATGACAAAACAATATCATAATCATAGAAATTTGCTAAACTCCCCGATCACGGTAGCCAATTAGATGCGGCCCCACCCAAGTCAGTGCGCCCCTTACTGTGGGGCCCACCTTGATATCTGTATTCCATATCCACGTTGTTCGTCCGTTTTTCTGGATCATGCCCTAAAATGAAGCAGATTCAAATCTCAGTTGGACCATACTACATTAAAAAATGGTGATTGAACACCCACCGTTAAAAGCTTCCTTGGGCCCACAGTAGTGTTTTGTTAATGTTTATTTTCCATCTAACCTGTTGATAAGGTCACAAAAACCTGGATGAAGGGAAATAACAAATATCAGCTTAATCCAAAACTTTTTTGACACACGAGAAGTTTTAAGTGGTCAATCACCAGTGTTTCCCTTCGTAGGGTCCACTTCGATTTGGATATGCTTTTTTTTTTTTTTTTTTATCTCTTTCCCTAAAACGAGCTGGAAAAAAGGATGGACGGTGCAGATATAGGATACATACATCAAAGTGGGCCTCATGGTAATGAGGCACCTGATCCGTTCCCCACATCCACACCCGTAGACATGGCATATTATATTATCTACAAACCACCACACGTGCTAATGTCTATGTGCAATATCCAGGCCATCCATCAAGTGGGTCCAACCATGTATGTCCTCACCCAAAATCAGGCTCGTCTATTCATTAGGTGGGCCAGGATGTTTGAAATGGTGGGACTACTTAAAAATAGCTATTTATTCATGTAAACCATTGATCAGATAGACCACACCATTGATAGGGAATGCCCTATAAATATCTCAATATCCTAATCCTTTCATAGCGGGCTCTTTTTTTATTTAAACGTAAAAATATTTTTTTTACGAGTTCATAGCCATAAAAATATTTTTTGCGACTTTATAACTGTATCAAATGTTGGAATCTTTCAATTTTAGTGATTTTATGGCCATTTGCTATTCATGATATGGTCCATTTAATCAACAATTTGGGTAATGTGGTAAGGCATCGCCAGGAGTTATGCTTATAAAACAACTACATGTATGATATAATGAGCAATGAAAATGAAATTATAGAGATGACTTTTAAATTCTTCTTAATGTATGGTTTTTGGGTGGGCCATAAAGTGAATTTCAAGATTTTTGTATGGTTGTCCATTTTTATCATGTTGCTCGCATGATTATCAAATTGGCATGAATTTCAAGCCATCATATTTTCATGGGGCAATCCTTTTGGATGGACCTGATCAAACATGCATGTATCACTTTAGGCAATTGGTTGTATATTTTTTCATCCACAATTAGTTGCATGTGGGACCTTCTCTATTCAAAATACCTAAATGTGTTAGGCCACTGATTTGAACATATGAGCATGATGACATCTAATTTTATAGAATAGGGTTGGTTGCACACACTAACATATTTAAGTTTTTATTTTATATATAAATTAGACTCTTTTCACATTTGGCCAATTTTCCTATAAAAATATTTTCAATTGAACCGATTTTTATATTCATATGTCATTTTATTTTTACACCACACTTACAATGATGTAGAGCGGGTCGCAAACACTTTCATGTCCAAGATGGACCTGAGGAGGCCCGATCAAAGGCAGAAGTGATCAGGATCGTTAGAACCCTAAAATAAGCATATCTTGCAAACTGAAATGAATAATTCGACGTACCATATATGATTTTGGGGTAGGAGAAGCTACTAGCCACCCAACTTGCTATGCTGTTCTCATGCCAAATTTGTGAGATTCCATCAAATCGATAGTTGAGAATCTTTTTTAATTTCATTTTTACTATTTATAGTAAGTTTTAGTTCAATCATAACTCTTGATCCTTAGAGCTTTAAGAGTCGTGCCCAACATGAAAAGGTCTTAGAAAAATTAGGAGAATAACATGGTTAGGCCAAATTGGATACTTACTATTTTTGGCCGAAAACCAAGAAGTTTATTAGAAATCATGACTGCCTATAAATAGTAAGTTTATTATTTATAGTAAGTCACATATTTTTAGGGAGTTCGAGTTTGAGTTTGATTCTAAAACTTCTTCCTAAGTTTGATCTCACTATTTAAAGGATTGTAAATTCATTTTTTATTATCAATTAATTAATTTTTAAATTTCTTATAATTTATTTCTATTCTCCCTCATGGATTCGAGGAATCTCTGTGAGGAGTTCAGAGAAGCTCTGTGGATTCGGAGTAATTATTCCCTTGTAGAAGACAGTTATCAACCTCATCACATCCATCCCTGCGTCATATAAGTAAACATTTTTCATATGCAAAATTAATCACGTCATTTTATCTTAGCACATTCTTTCATTTTGATGCATATAACTCTAGTTCAAGTAACTCATAATCCCATAAAAGTGATTTAAGAGGGATGGGTAATTAAGGGTATGTCACATTATAGACAGTCATTCTCTTCTAGTAAACTCAATATAGACGGTCTATTTATGCAAGCATGTAAAGATTTATTGGACCCATAGGCATGTACATAATACATGTCATTTACATGCTATAAATGTGCCGCCCTAACATATTGATAGTAAATCGTAATCCATTAATTTAACGAATGCCATCAAGTTAATGCTCTTGCCCAATAATTAAGTTGGTCCATTTACAGATGAGCCACAATTTACAATACGAAAGTACGGTTAGAAATAAATTTTAAAAAATACTTGGCAAGAGTATTTTACTCTTTAAATTGTTTTTGACACGATGGTCCATCTAATGAATGGATTATATTTATTTTCTAAACAAGAGCTTCTCCAAGGTTAAATTTAATCGATAAAAGGCTTAGATACTACACCTATATTGGGCACCATGGCACTGGTGGTGGTGTGTATATGTCTCACCCTACATATGTGAACGTTTAACAAACCTCATGCACACACATATTTGCATTCATTAATATACACACACATCCATGCATATACATATGAGAAATTCTCCCACATAGCTACTTGTACATCCAACTAGTTGTCATGTGAGGCCCACCATGGTTGTCATGTGAGGCCCACCATGGTTGTCATGTGAGGCCCATCTGTCCATCAATGTTGTCACATCATGAAAATGGGATACCCCAAAAATGGGGATGATGCAATTATCTGCTGGATCACACCATAGAAAATAATAACCACCCAAAAAAAAAAAAAAAAACCCTCGAAGACTTAAATTTTTTAGGCATCCATTTTCATAGTGGAACAACCCCGTACGTTCATATGAAGTACATCTAATGATTAGAAAAGCCTGATTTTTTAGGCATCTCATTTTCATAGGAGGACAACCTTGGGCAAGATCTCATACAAACACCATGGTGGCCATATAAGCCAAAGAAAATATTTTTTTGGACCTAGTAATATTGCAAGTAGAATGCTTTTGTATATTTTGAATTATGAAGGTGGATGTTACAATGCTATGAATTGTTGGAAGGGAGGATTTTTCTTCTTGTTTGTTTCATTCTATGTATATGAAGTCCCTTTTTATATACTTTTGAGGAAGTATCTATATACAAAGAGTAAATACGCTACAACTTCATATCAAGAACATTAATTACCTAGGAAACTCATAAGACACTTTCTACACTAGACTAGGGAAACTTTCTAGATATTTTCTAGACACTTTCCAGATACTTTGTAGACTAGACTAGGAAGAACAATTATTTTCAATTTATATTTTCAACACTCCTTAATTTGAAAATCTTGCACTCCCATTATTTTTTTGAATTTGAAGAACTTTTCTATATTCATGGCCTTAATGAAAATATATGTGAGTTGATCTTTTTACCTGCAAAACTTCAACTCGATTTGTCTTTCTTCAAATAACTCCTTGATGAAGTGATGGCATAGCTTGATGTCCTTTGATCAACTACGGAAGATTGGATTCTTTGTCATGGTAATTGCTGACATGTTGTCACAGAAGATAGAAGAAGTGGTCAATTTTTGTTCATTTTGTAAAGCGGCCGAAATCCTTTTAATCCAAATTGCTTCACATGCTACTCCAGTAGCTCAAATATACTCTACTTTGGCAGATGATAACGCAATTGTCTTATGCTTTTTTAATAACCATGAGATAACCTTTGATCCCATACAAAATACGTATCCTGAAGTACTTTTTCTATCATCAATTGATCCTGCACAATCACTATCTGTGAATCCATTAAGTCTGTTATCTTCTTCCGTTGAGTATTTGATATCGTAAGTTTTGGTCCCTTGGATGTACCTTATAATTCTTTTTGCAGCTTCAAAATTATTCTTATTAGGCTCACTCATGAACTTTGAGACAATGCTGACTACATATACAATATTTGGCCTAGTATTTGAAAGATAGATCATTGAACCAACCAAGGTTCTATAAATTGAGGCATCGACCTTCTGTGCTCCATCATTCTTTAACAACTTCTGATTTATAGCCATCGGAGTTGCGACGAATTTGCATTTTGACATATTGAATCTCATCAAGAGATCACTTTTCTAGTGAAAAAAATATTTTGCCATGGTTTTGCCTTACTTGTGACGTAGGGATGAATGTGATGAGATCGATTACCGTCTTCCTCAAGGATAACTACTCCGAATCCATGAAGCTTCTCTGAACTCCTCATAGAGACTTCTCGAATCCATAAGGAAAAGCAAGAAAAATAGAAATAAATTCTATAAAATTCGCAATTTGATTGATGAATGAAAAGAACGAGTTCACAACCCTTTTAAATAAGGATACTAAGCAATGGGAGAAATTTCATAGTCAAACTACAACTAAAACTCCTAGAATTCGCAACTTACTATTTATAGACGATCGTGATGTCTACTAGTGCGCAAGGTTTTCGGCTAAAAATAGTAAGTGTCCTATTTGGCTTCACCACGATGTTCTCCTAATTATTCTAAGCACTTTTCGCGATGAGCGCAACTTCTAAAGCCCAACGGATGAAGAGTTATAATTAAACTAAAACTTACTATTTATAGTAAAAACGGAATTAAAATAGGGAAACGACCATCAATCTAATGGTATTTCACAAATTCGGCTTGCGTAACTTGACATAGTGTGGTTGGGTGACTACTGTAGCTCGTCCTACCCCAAAATCATATATTTTATGTCCAATAACTCATTCCAGATTACGAGATACGCCTGATTTAAGGTCTGACGGTCCGGATCACTTCTGTCATCGACCAGGCCTTTTCTGATCCATCTTGGCCATGAAACTGTCCGCGTCCCGCTCTACATCAACTTGGATGCCAAGGAAGTATCTCATAAGGCCGAGATCAGTCATCTCATATTCCTTCATCATCACTCTTTTAAATTCTTCTATGGTCTTTGGACTGGTGCTAATATATATCAAGTCATCAACATAAAGGTAGACAACAAGAAAATCATGCATGCATTCTTTCTTCATATATAAGGATGGCTCACTTGGACTTCTTTTGAAAACGTTTTGACGAAAGTATTTGTCGATCCTGTTGTTCCATGCTCTTGGTGCTTGTTTTAACCCATATACAGCTTTCTTGAGTCGATATACCTTTTCTTCTTTTCCTTTAATCACATATCCTTGTGGTTGCTCAACATAAATTTTTTCTTCGATTTCTCCATTGAGAAAAGTTGATTTAATATCAAATTGAAAGACTTGTAATTTTAATTGAGCCGCAAGCACCAAAACAATCCTTATGGTTTTCATACGAGCCACAGGAGTAAAAGTTTCGTTAAAGTATATACCTTGTTGTTGAGAATAACCTTTTGCCACCAATCGAGCTTTGTGCTTCTGGATCGAGCCATCTTCATTATACTTGGTCTTATAAATCCATTTCAAGCCTATAACATATCTTCCTTTAGGTAGATCAGTCAACTCTCATGTACGATTCTTCTCAATAACTACAATTTCTTCATTCATTGCCTTAATCCAAGCTTCTTGTTTTACTACTTCTTTAAATATTTATGGCTCACATGCAAAGTAGGCAACATCACATTTATCATAAATTTCTCTTAGAGAACGTACCTTCCTTGGAGGTGAATTAAAATCCGATGAAGAGTTGCTTGATGGGCTTGAAGAATTACTTGCGCTT
The DNA here is from genome assembly GCF_029962835.1 of Magnolia sinica. NCBI lineage: Eukaryota > Viridiplantae > Streptophyta > Magnoliopsida > Magnoliales > Magnoliaceae > Magnolia > Magnolia sinica. The sequence continues at coordinate 12,213,657 of NC_080579.1, forward strand.
GAATTTGGTGTAGTGGGGCTTTGTGGAGAAGAACATGGAGCTGTAGTCACCTCTAGTATAATTTTAGATTCTTCAAATGTCTTTGGAACATGAATTTGTTTCTTATCTCATTTTCATTCCATCATTTCATAAAATAGCACATCTCTAAATATTACTAATTTGCCAGAAGTGGGATTATAAAGACGGTAGGCTTTGAAGTCTTCATTGTATCCTATAAATATGTATTTTTCTTCCCTTTTCATTGAACTTTTCTTTTGTTTTTATGATGGGATGTGAGCATATGCAATGCATCTAAAAACTTTGAAATATTTTACCTATCGCTTTTTCTAGTACCATGCTTCATATGGAGTCATGTTCATTGCTGCTTTTGTTGGAGATCTATTGAGGATATAAATGGTCATGTGCACAACTTCTGTCCAGTAATCATTTGGAAGCCTTTTGCCTTTTAGCATGCTCCGAGCCATTTTTACAATTGTTCGGTTCTTTCTTTCCGCCATGCCATTTTGCTAAGGAGTGTATCTGGCTATCAACTCTCTTTTGATGCCATTTAACTTACAAAAATTTCAAAATTCTTTTAACGGGAATTCTCCACCACGATCTGTCCTTGAAACCTTCAAGAATTGGTCGCTTTGTTTTTTCTACAAATGCTTTGAATTGATGAAAAAAGGTGAAAGCCTCTAACTTTTGTTCAAGAAAATATATCCACATCATCTTGGTATAATCATTAACGAAGAGTAGAAAACATCTCTTCTTGTTAAGAGATGGCGTCTGCGTAGGGCCATAAATATCAGCATGTACAAGCTAAAGAAGAGCTTTTTCTTTCCATGATAAACTCGTAAATGGAAGCCTGTGAAATTTACCATAGATGTAACCTTCACAAACTTGATCTTCTTTATTAATAAAAGGTAGACTGATCACCATATTCTTCTGCTTTAGCAATTTTAGGCCTCTGAAATTTAAATGCTCGTATCTCAAATGCCATAACCTAGTTTCATCAACATCTTCAGACTTTAATGCAAAATTTCTTTTCAGTGGCATATTGAGAAAGAAAACCTTGTTTGATGTCATTTTCACTTTTACCACAATTTTCTTATTCTTCTTATCCAAGATCATGCATCTGTCTTAATCAAAATTGACCGAACATCCTTTCTGAATTAATTGTCCAACACTTAACAAATTTTGAGCCAAGCAAGGAACATAAAGAACATCATGGATAAGTTTAGAATTACATCCCTTTGTTTGTACAGCTATAACTCACTTTCCTTCAATATTTTGAAGTTTTCCATTTACAATATTTACTTAAGAATGTACTCATTCATTCAAATCAACAAAACAACTCCGAGTTCCTATCATATGGTTATTACAATCGCTATCTAAATACCAAATATCATTTTATTCTTCTTGAGTATTGAAACAGGAATAAAATAAATTTTTTTGATTTTTCTGTCTTTTCAGAAAAAATTGCTTCGTTCTTTGTCTTATACCAACAATCTTTATCTATGTGGCCCAATTTTTTGCACACACACACACACACACACACACACACACACACACACACACAAAAATATATATATATATATATATATATATATATATATATATATATATATATATATATTGTATTTGTTGTACCAACAATCATTGTCAATATGATTAGACTTTTTGCAAATAGAGCATTGAGAATCATTTTGCTTGTTATCTCTTGGATTTCTTTGGTTGTTGAAAGCTGATTTTTTTTGCATATGTTGTATTTGTTGTACCAACAATCCTTGTCAATATGATTAGACTTTTTGCAAATAGAGGATTGAGAATCATTTTGCTTGTTACCTCTTGGATTTCTTTGGTTGTTGAAAGCTGATTTTATTTTGCATATGATGCATTTGTTGTACCAACAATCATTGTCAATATGATTAGACTTTTTGTAAATAAAACATTGAGAATCATTTTGCTTGTTACCTCTTAGATTTCTTTGGTTGTTGAAATTAAACATTTATCTGTCTCTTCCATGGCCACGGTTAAAGTTTGTCCTCCGGCGACCTCTTTCGGATTGCCATCTTTGATTTGGATATGCATCTTGACTTCTCATATCTACTTTCATATTATTCTTTTTCGATATATTTATTTTGGACTGAAAATTTTGTTTTACGCTTTGCTCTATGAGCTTACTCATCCTTTGTTCATGTGCTTGAAAAGAACCCATCAGCTCATGTAAACTTAACTTAGATAAATCTTTAGATTCTTCTATGACAGCTACTACATGATCAAATTTTACTGGATGAGTTCTTAAAATCTTTTCCACAATTTTTTTTAATCTTGGATTGCATCTCCGTAACTTCTGATTTGATTAATGATGCCAAAAATATGAGAGAAGTAAGTTTGAATTGACTCACCTTCCTTCATTTGTAAATTATCAAAATCTCTCCAAAGATATTGAAGTTTGATAATGATCACCTTTTCTGATCCTTGAAATTATTTCTTCAAAATCTCCCATGCTTCTTTTAAGGTTGTTGCAAGCAGAAGTCTGGGAAAGATGCTTTTGCTCGCTCCTTGTTGGATGTAAAGTAGGGTTTTAATATCCTTCTTCTTATTCTCCTTGAATGCTTGTTGTCTTACATCCGTCCATGTTGTTAACGTTGCTGCATTTTCTAGTACTTCATAACCATCTTCCACCAACTCCCACAAATCTTATGAGATGAAGAGAGTCTTCATTTGAATGCTTCAATACTAGTAGCTTTCTCCTTCGAACATGGGCTCCATATTTTGTGAATAGTTGAAGATGTTGTTGCTAGAGCTTGCTGCCATATATGTATCTTGAACCAAGCTTTTATACCGAATTTGTTGGAGGAGAGAGAAAGAAGAGTTTTTTTTGGACTAAGGAGTATTGCAAGTAGAATGCTTTTGTATATTTTGAATTATGAAAGTAGATATTACAATGCTTTGAATTGTTAGAAGGGAGGATTTTTCTTTTTGTTTGTTGCCTTCCATGTATATGAAGTCTCTTTTTATAGACTCTTGATGAATGATATAAATACAAGAGTAAATACACTACGGGCATGTTTATTTTTTCAATTACAAACGTAAATGCAGGTAAATAAACAATAATTAATTTTGAAGGCCGTTTGTTTGAGGGGAAGGTAAACATATAATTACAACTTGAAAATCGTGTCCAAAAAGCATGAAACCAAGAGGGATTGGAAACCGTTGAAGTTTGTGGGCCCCACAGTAATGTGTGTGTGATCCATACCATCTGTTTGTTTTACTATCTCATTTTAGGGCATGAGCCAAAAAATTAAGATAAATTGGAAGATCAAGTCGACCACACCACAGGGAATAGGGGGTTAATGACACCTACCATTCAAACAAGCTCCCTGTCAATGTCAACCTCGGTACAGGCGATGTATTTACGCAGGTAAATAATCATTACTCATTTATAAGGAAATACGAGTAAATGAAAAAATAAACAACCCCTACAACTTCCTATAAAGAACATTAATTACCTAGGAAACTCAAAAGACACTTTCTAAACTAGACTAAGGACATCTTCTAGATATTTCATAGACACTTTCTAGATACTTTCTAGACTAGACTAGGAAGAACGATTATTTTCAAATTATATTTTCAACATATATATCATATAACTTTTTAAAGAAAAATAAAGATAAACTTTTGAAATGAAACTTCCACATGCATCTTTTCATATCGGCAATGTATTTGATTACATACACAATAACAAATTTATTCTTAATAATTTCCATACTCAAGAATTGTTTGGGAGATTTTAATACAATTAAATTGTTAGAAAATTTTTACTTAAAAATAAAAATAAAAAAGTAATAATTTCATGTTAAAAATTATAATTTCGTGATAAAATTACCACTATTAAAGAGATCCTAGATTTTAATTTTTCATTTTGTTAATAAATAACATCATTTGGTTAATTTTTATGAAAGTATCATGCAATTTTTAAATTGTCAACATTCTTTGTAACTATGATTGCACATAGCCATACAATATATAAAATTGATACTTTAAACACATGTATTACACTAATACATGGAAGGGTGATTTATCATTGAAGACCGTTTCATCTAATTATTCCTGATGTGGATGGCATGGTTCATAAACATGAACAGGATGATATGAGCCATATGATTAATGACATTCAAAGTATCTACAAAATAAAAAATAAAAAGCTAATGGTCAAATAAACAATTGAGAAATTAAAAAAAACTATTGGATAACATTATCTAATAAATCAATTTTTAAATGCAAGCCATCGATGATTGCATCCACTGGATTCATGAAATTGATTGATACATGATCTTTCCATGTGTTATGTGGTGAGATGGCTCTACCATATCTTTCAATGGATATTCGTTTGTCTAATTATCTGAAATATTCGACTTGAGAAAATTGAGTTACATGGGATTATTGTTACCCTTAACTAAAATATTAGATAATGACAATGATAGATTAGATGGATGAAATTAGTTGTCCTAGAAAGTGTTAGGCCCATAAGATGTCTATAATGAGGCCCATTATATCAATAACATAGACCACCATATCATTGTCTTGCAATGGCAAATGAATATTTGTTTACCTTGTTACCTCTCTCAAGAAAAATAGATTTTAATATAGATCTTTTAATCGAGTAAAAATTGCTATATAATTACCTGATTACTTTATTTTAAAACAGTTTGGATATATGTATTGTAATGTGTAGCCTATTTTTTTGCCCTAAGTTCTGCCTATTTGTTGATGATTTTAGAAAGACATGAAGTAATTTTAAAAAAAAAATTTAGACATAAGATCCTTATATATATATATCAAAAAAGCTACAAACTAAAACCATATAAATTAAATGAGGTACCCACGATCTCTTACATATAAGTACGAGTACCTAAAATGAGATTAATCCATTTTCAGGAGTCTACCAAAGAAGCTTAGTCTTTTTACAAATATCTACGATATTATAATAGAAACTGATAGCTACTTTTTATAATTATTGTAATTGTTAAAATTTTTAAAACCACTTAACTTATAGAGATAACATTTTTAAATGGATATTTTTATTTTTTAAAATAAAGTAATTATTTAACTCATCTAAATGAGAAGTAATCATCTTTGAAAAGAGTTATTATAGATATGTTTGGATTGAAGAATACATATTACATTTTCATTGCCCATATATAAATGATTAAGACCATTCATCTTCCAGGTGCTTCCCTAGATCAATGAAGGTTGGAAGTTGCACTAAATAAAAATTTTCAGCCATCTATATTTGTAGATTAATATGGATGATTAAAATTTTTTGGCCAATATCTTACATTTAACACATGATTATCGAACTCGCCCAGGGTGATACATATTAATACCAAGTCATGACATGAATGGTGTTGTTCATGTTTCATGTTAGTCATGTCATAAAATTGAAACCATGCCATGTCACTGTCCTCATTGCCCACCAAATAGGATGTTTATATATGAGGTGGATAAATATGTATAGTTTGAATATGAATAGTTATTATTTTTCTAACCATCTATTTTTAGTGTTACACAAGTGTACTAAACAAATAAATTGATCGACTTGATTTAAAAATAAAAATAAATAAATAAATAAACACGTTCATTTTAGATCCCATACTATTAACATGGAACATATCAAGGCCTCATATCCATCTTACCATTCTACACCCACATGGTCTCTCTTTTCACATGTCGTTTACTACTCAACCTGTCAGAAAAAGCTTCCGATTTTGTGACTTTTCAGAAATGACAAAAAAAAGTTTTATTAAAAAATAGAATCTTTAAGTTTTTAAATTGACCAATCAAAATGCTTTAAAAGTATTCTACTAATGATGTTTCAGCTTAATAGCCCAATCATTGTTGTTGTGAATCTTCATGTGTTTTAATGCTCCAGTAAAAATGCAAGTCAAACTTCCGCCTTTTTTGTTTTAATTAACACGTGTAATCCTTCAACATGGATTGCATTTAAAATTGTGACACACTCTCTCATGCAATGATAAAAAGTTATATGTGTGTATGTATAGACGTGGGACTCACAATAAAAAGGTAAAAATGTTTAACATTAAATTATCAACTTTTCCTTTTCACTGTAAACAGGTACATGTAGCACTTTTTATTAGTACTGAATGGAGTTTGTCAATCCTATTGGACTAATTTCCATAATTTTTGGACTATATTAATTTTATTAGATATATGTGTGAATTATATATCATAAAATGGCACATGTGATGCAGGCAGTGTTGGATCAATGGCTATGAGGTTGTTTTACTCTTAGTAGTCTATTCATGGTAGAGATCCCAAGTAATCTATACTTGTATGTTGTTAATTAAGCTTTTAAAAAGTTCATTTTCATATTATTATATATTGAATAAAATTTTCAGGATATCTATATTTGTAGTTAAATATGGACCATTAAAAAATTCTTTCAATGTTTCGCATGTAATGTGTGATTATCAAACTTGCCCAAGGTAGTGCATATTAATACCAAGTTGCAACATGGAGGATATTGTTCATGTTTCATGACATTCGTGTCATAAAATTAAAACAATGCCATTTGTCAATTGTCCTCATGGCCAATGAAATAGGATATCAACTCATGAGATGGACAAGTGTGTATAATTTGAAAATAAATGGTTGTCATTTTTCTAACCGTCCATTTTTAGTGTCACACAAGTGTACCAAACAGATGAATTAACCAACTTGATTTTCAAAAAAGCAAGTTCGTTGTGGTCACACACAATGAATGAAGTTTGGATCTCGACATTTATCATATGCATTGTTAGCATATTACCTTTGACTCCCCATATTTATTTTACCACTCTATGGTTTGATGTTCTCTCTTTTCACATATATCGGATGCTATTTAATATTTGACTTGTCAGAAAAAATTTCAATACTGTGACATTTTTAGAAATAATTAAAAAGTCTTATTAAAAATAATATATTTTTATTTTTTCAAGTTAACCAATCAAAATGGTTAAAAAGTATTCTACTAATGATGTTCTAGCTTAATAGCCCTATCATTGTTATTGCGAATCTCCATGTGTTTTAAGGTCCAAGTAAAAATGCAAGTCAAAATTCCACCCTTTTTACTTTAACCGACAGGTGTAATCCTTTAATGTAAATTGCGTTTATTAGGATGGCACGCTCCTGCACTGATAAAAAAAAAAAAAAAGATATGTGCACATATATACACCTGAGATCCATAATAAAAATAAATAAATTTCTAATGTGGAATTATCATTTTTTTCCTTATCATTGTGCACACAAGCACGTGACACTTTTCATTGGTACAGATATAGTTTGTCCAACTTGTTGGACCTATTTCCATAATCCTTGAAGTATATTAATTTTATTAAACATACATATAAATTATATATCATGAAATGGTGCATGCAATGCATGGAATGTTAGAACAATTGCCATAAGGTCATTTTGCTCATAATCATCCATTCATGGTGCAGATCCTGAATAACCCATATGTATACGTTATTAATCAACTTTTTAAAAAGTTCCATTTTTATCATTTATTATTAGTAATATTATTTATTTTCAAGATCATTTTTGAACTAGTTAAAATCAAAATTAAGAAAAGCATTGATGTTTTCCAAATAAGAAGGTCATCTTGCCTAAGAAGAGTTGATAATCTTAACATAAAACATAAGTATATAGGTAGGAATTAACAATCTCATTGTAAATACATAAGAAAATCATAAGAAAAGTTCAAGAAGAGCAACTTCTTATTACAATGGCCAATTACATGGCACTCCCTCATTATTTATGTGAAGTTTGATGGTTTAAATCTCTCTGATTTATCATGGGGAGAGAGTTATGTGAAACTATAAATGAAATCATTGCACATAACACTGTTGTCTATTGTCTTAAATTTGTCTGTAATAAAGTCTATCGATGTCATCGACCGACCACTTGATTCCATCGTGCAGCTGTCAATGCCATCGACAGATGCTCGATCCCATTGAGAAAATTCAAAAAAATCCTAGTTAATTGCTGGACAGTTTCGGAGTTGCTACTTGATAGCATCGAATGTGACTTTGATGTCATTAACTAGTCCTTGACGGCTATCAATGCTATCGAAGATCTCATCAAAGGCACGCGTAGAACTGCATAAGTCTGTGATTTGTTTCCTATATCAGATGTGATAGTATATATATCAGGTGTCATTGGATTAGAGTAAGGTTAAGGGTTATTTATGACATGCTCAGGGGTTTGAGATGGTTTTAAAGAGAAAAAGGCTATGAATTTTCCTCTAGGGGATTTGATCAATAGGATTTCATCTCTTATAACTTTGTTTTTCATAGTACATTCTCGCTTTGTGCCATGATTTTCTTCCGCAAAGGTTTTTCCATGTAAATTCGAATTGTTCTCTAATTGGATTTTTTATATGATTATTCTTACTTTGTTTAATTCATCTCTGTATGCTTCCGTGATTCCTAACAAGTGGTATCAGAGATAATGTTGGGAAGCAGATTGAATTTGAAGATAAGATATATATGGCATCTAATATGAAGTTCGATGTAGAGAAGTGTTCTGGAAAAAAAAAACCTTTAAACTATGGAAGGTGAAGATGAAAGGCCCTTTAGTTCAGCAAGGATTGGAAGATGCACTCCTTGGAAAGTGACCAAAAACTATGAAATAAGAAGAGTGGAACAAGTTAGATCAAAAGGCCAATATGTCAATCCATTTGTGTCTAACGGATGAGGTCCTCTGTAATGTTATGAGAGAGAAGACTATGGTTGATACATTGGCGAAGTTAGAGAATATATATGCGAAGAAGTCTCTTGAAAATCGTTTATATCTAAAGCTACAGTTGTTCAATATGAAGATGACTAAAGGGGTTAACGTTGAGACCCACATCAATAACTTCAATAAACTCGTTTACAAATTGTTGGATGTGGATGAGGAGATGAATGATGAAGATTAAGTATGCATTATGTTGAATCCTCTTCCAAAATCAAATAAGTTGTTCAAAGACTTATTATGCAATGGTAGGATGACCATTAGCATTGAGATCGTTGTCTCGGCTCTTCAATCAAAGGCGATGAGAAAGAAAAGCAGTGACATGGGTGCTTCTACGGATGCACTGGTTACGAGGAGGAGAAATTCTAAACAAGATAATGGATCTTCGCAATCAAGATCCAAATCCAAGGGTAATGGCAAAGGCAAGCTAAAGTGTCAAAATTGTGGCATGACATGGCACATGAAGAATGATTATTAGAATCATAATTCTAAGAAGGAGAAATCAAAGAGTTCTTACAGAGGCCAACATTACAAAATCTAGTGAAGAGGTGAGTGATAGTGACATGTTGACTACATCAAAATTTGAGTACTTCAATGGTGAATAGATTTTGGATACAAGGGCTTTATATCACATGACCTCGCGTAAGAGTTAGTTCACCAGTTATAGTGAGTGCGATGGTAGCCAAGTGTTTATGGACAATGATGATGTTTATAACATAGTTGGTGTTAGATCAGTGCACATTAAGATTTTAATGCCATGAAACGTATCTTAATCGATGTGAGACACGTTCCTGAGCTAAGAAAGAGTTTGATATCTATGGGTGCACTCGATGCACTAAGATGCAAATTCACTGAATTTGATTGTGTCCTTAAGGTTTCAAAGGGGACACTCGTAGTCATGAAAGGAAAAAGGAATAATAACCTTTACAGGTTAATCGAAGGCACTTCATTAGTGTGGAGCTACAACATCTATAGCGGATTGCACGTCTGCACGTATATGGCATGCGCGCCTAGGTCACATGAGCTATCAAGGCATGAAGGTACTTTCTAGCCTTTATTTGATTTCAGTTTTTAAAAGCATTGATTTTAGTATATGTGAGCATTGTATATATGGTAAACAATCAATGTTATCTTTTGAGTCTGGGAAACACGTTTGTAAGAGGGTTCTGGATTATGTTCATTCTGATGTATGGGGGTCATTGCCCATAGTTTTTGGTGAACATGGTTCATTACGTTCACTGACAACTATTACAGAAAGGTGGATGTTTACTTTTTGAAAGGTAAATATGAGGCTTTCACCAACTACAAACGATAGAAGGCGGTAGTGAAAAAATAATAAGAGTGAAAGGTGAAAGTATTGAGAACAAATAATGGTAGAGAATTCACTTTTAGGGAATTCAATTATTTTTATAAAGATGAAGGGATCTTAAGGCACAACACAGTGCACTGCACATCAGAGCAAAATGGTGTGGATGAGTAAGTCAATTAGACTCTCTTAGAGAGGGCCCAATGCATGATGAGTAATGTTAGGTTGGGCAAGGAAATGTAAAATGAGTCTATTAACATGTCTTGTTACTTGGTAAATCGGTCCCCTTCTATGGCTATATATTGTAAAATTCAAGAGAAAGTGTGCAGTGGTCAGCAGGTGGACTACTCAAGGTTGTGAGTATTTGGTTGTAATACTTACTCCCACATACTGTCAGTTGAGAGAGATAAGTTGGACCAAATGGATAAAAAGTATATCTTTGTCAGCTATAGTGGTGGTGTGAAGGGGTGCAGGCTATATGATTTGGTCACACGAAAAATCATCCTTAGTCGTGATGTCAAATTCGATGAGGAATCCTTATTTTGTAAGTATGAGCACAAGGAAGTGAAAAAGTCAGTTATGAACATTCAGATAGATAGAGACAAGACACTGGCTAATACTGAGATGCAGACAAAGGTACAGGAATAAGTGAAACAATCACCTGTGATAAAAAAATCTACTAAGGGATCGTAGGTTACCAACGAGATATAGGATGACTCAAATATTACATTTGCCCTCATTATGTATGAGGGAGATCCATTTACTTGTCACAAGGCTCTTAACGATGTAGATGCCGAAAAGTGAAAAGCAACGATGCATGACAAGATGAAATCCTTGTACAAGAATGAAACGTTGGCGCTGGTGAAGTTTTCTGTCAGCCGTAAAGCGATCTGGTGTAAGTGGATCTTCAAGAAGAAACATGATAGGTACAACACAAGGTTGGTAGTGAAGAGATATGCTGAGAGAGAATGTGTTAACTTCGCTGAGATCTTCGCGCCTGTGGTAAAATAAGTATCTATCATATTTGTATTGGTGATGGTTGCCCAACATGATCTCGAACTGGAACAAATGGATGTAAAGACTGCTTCCCTACATGAAAAATTAAAAGAGAAAATTTACATGAATCAATTAAAAGGATTCAAAATATAAGGGGTAGATAACGAGGTTTGCATATTGAAAAGGTCATTGTATGGCCTAAAACAGCCGCATAGGCAATGGTACAGGAAATTTGATTCTTTTATGATGAGTTGGAGATTTGTTAAGAGTGAGTATGATCATTATGTCTATTTCAAGACACTTAGTGATAGAAAATTCATTATCTTGGTATTGTATATAAATTTGGAGGTTACAAAGAGGGTTATCGGCATTGACATACACGGAAACAGAAAGAGGAGCAAGCTATAGTTATCTCAGGTTGAATACCTTAAGAATATATTTGTGAAGTAGAGGATGGATAAGGCAAAGCCGGTCAGCATTCCTTACATGGTTCATTTTCGACTTTCTTCTGAGCAGTGCCCTCAAACGGATGAAGAAAACCAGGTTATGTCTCGTGTACTTTTTTAAGTGGGGTTGGCAGCTTGATATATGTCATGGTCTATATAAGACCGGATATTTCACATGCGGTGGGTGTTATTAGCAGATGCATGTCCAACCCCGACAAGAAACACCGAGAGGTAGTGAAATGACTACTTCGATACATTCGAGGTATGCAGGACTACATCTTAACATTTAGATAATCAGGAGACAAGTTAGTGGGCTATGTGGATTTAAATTACGCGGGCAGTGTGGATAATAAAAGTTCGATTTTCGATTACTCATTTATGTTAACAAGTAGAGAGATTAGTTGGATGTTGAAGCTAAAGTCTGTGGTAACTCTTTCCACAACCGAAGCTGAGTATATGGTAGTGACAGAAGCATCCAAGGAAGTGGTTTGTTTGAAGGAAATGATAAATCAGTTGGGGCATCAGCAGGAGGCCGTGTTAGGTTAATTGTGACAGTGAAAACGTGATTAATTTGGCTGAAATGCTTACAAAGGTGGTTCCTTCAAAGAAGTTCAAGTTCTGTGCGACTTCTCTGGGTCTGACAGAGATAAAGTGTACACGAGAAGGGATGATTGTGGAGCTATGATTAGGGTTATACATCAAGCAGAGTCGAGTCGAGGTGGGTCCAGCTCGGCTCAACTCGTCAGTGCTATACTCAAGTTCAAGCTCACCCTCCAGCTCTACATCGAAGCTTGGCTTGTTTGCCAAAGCTTTCAAGTCGAGCTAGTGGTTCGAGTCGAGTCGAGTTTTTCATATGTCAATTTATTATATTTTTTGGTAGGGCAAGGGAAAGAGAGGGAATGGGGAGTCGAGTAGGGTTTGTTAATTTATTTTTACTTTTTTGTAAAAAGTTACATATATATATATATATATATATATATATATATATATATATTACTCGAGCCGAGTCGAGCTCGAGCTCAAACTTCGAGCCGAGTCTAATCGAGTTGATATGCACCATGCTCAAACTCGGCTCGAACTAAACTCAAGCTTTTAAAGAGTAGCTTAACTCACCCTGAATCGGCCCTTCAAGCCAAGTCAATCCGAGCTGACTCAAGATGAGTCGAACAAGCTTTTCAAGCTAGCTCGACTCGTGTACAGTCCTAGCTATGATGAAGACGAAGTAGAGATGGAGGATCGAGTATGGTAGAGGAGAAATGGAATGGAAGATTGAAGACATGGTGGATATTGTTGTCTAATATCTTAAATCTATCTATAATAGAGTCTATCAATATCATTGATAGACCACTTAATTCCATCGAGCAGTTGTCGATGCCATCGACAGATGCTCGATCCCATCGAAAAATTTTGAAAAAATCCTAGTTGATTGCTAGATAGTTTTGGAGTTGCTACTCGATGGTATCGAAGGTGGCTTCGATGCCATTAACTGGTCGTCGATGGCTATCGATGCCATCAAAGGTCCCATCCAAGGCACGCGCAAAACTACATAAGTGTGTCATTTGTTTCATATTCCAATTATGGTAGTATATATATCAAGTGTAATCAGTATTAGGGTAAGGTTAAGGGTTCTCTAAGATGTGCTTAAGAGTTTCAGAGGGTTTTGATGAGAATAAGACTAGGGCTTTTCGTCTTGGGGCTTTGATCGATAAGGTTTCATCCCTTGTAACTTCGTTTTTTATAGTGCATTCTCGTTTTGTGCTGTGGTTTTTTCCCAGTGGGGTTTTTCCATATAAATTTGGATTGTTCTTTGGTGGATTTGCTTGTGCGATTGCGATTACTTTGTTTGATTCATCTCTGTGTGCTTTCATGATTCCCAACAAATTTGTGCGTGGGCTCTCAATGAACATATCCTATCAAGAAACTTGACACGACCATTAATCAACTAGGGAGTACGTTTATGATATGAAGAATTTAATCTACCCAACTAATCAATTAACATACTTTAAGACATGAATGAATGGTTTGAAAAGTAACAAACATTTAACATATGTATGTTTTGTTCAATATAAGTGAGCTAGGTTGATTTTTTTAGCTAATGACAAGATCTCATATCCACCATCTAGTAAAAGCTTGGCAAATAGAACACACCTAAAATGACACTAATTGAGATAGTTTGACTATTCAATTGATGTTATAAAATAGATGGTTTTTTTTAAAAAAAAAAAGGATGTTCAAACGTCTAATTGTACATCCAACTAAGAGTGTGAGGCCATCATAGTGTTTGAATGACATATTACCCAGTGGGAGACTCCAAAAGTTAGGTGGCTTGAACTATCATGTGAAGTATATTATTAAAAGACAATGAATAATTACTCAAAAAGCCATACATTCACGTACAACACATTTAATGATTGGATCAATATAATTTTCAAAGCATCTCATTTTAGTGGGCCCAACACACCAAATAATTTGATGTATGAGTAGTGTGTGAGCATTTCTAAAAAAATAAAACAATTATTAGTCTCTCAACACATCTTTTCACATATTATTAGAAAATAATGAATAACTACCAAAAAAAAAAAAAAAAAACTCTACATTCATGTAGGGCACATTTAATGATTAAATCAATATGATTTTCGGAGCATCTCATTTTCACAATAAGACAACCTTGATAGAAAGGTGAAATGTCATCTAAACATCATAGTAAGCCCTACACACCAACTAATTTGACATATGACTAGTGTATGAGCATTTCTCAAAAAATAAAATAATGAGCGGTCTTTTGACGCATCTCTTTATCTCTAAATTCCTTAAATATTATTTATTTTCATTTAAAATTAAATTTTTTATCAGAAAATTTTTCAAATTTTCTAATTTAAAAAAAAAAAAAAAAAATCTTTCCACGTTCATCTTTAAAAAAGCATTCTTCCAAACCTATTAATGGAGGTGAAATTACCTATCTTCTCATATCATGAGCTGTGAGATGAAACAGGAAGATCCATGAGTTTTGCAAAGCAAGCATGGGTGTGCATAAAGGTCAAGTATATGATGCACATTTATTGCATGACACATATATAAGATATCTAATCCATCCATCAGGTTAGCCAAAGATGGTACATGTTTCTCCAAAAATAAAATTAGGTCCCTTTGGCATGTGGGCCCCAATATTGGAACACTTGTGGATGGATTGGAAAGAAACTACATCTAATTAAGTATTTCAGCCATTCAAATTTTTTGCAAACTGTAGCCCACATGGCAGGTGGATCAACCTAATTCTTGAGCTAAGGCATTAATACAATAGTACCATTCTGACTGATGGATTGGATCTCAGACCTATGGTACCATGTTGGCACATGTGTGGCATGTACACGACCTTCATTACACACGCGTGCGCTTAGCAATGCTCCAAAGCAAAAAATTTTAAAGAAATTTACGACTGTACGACATTAATGGCCCATTTACGAGATCAAGCCCACCTCATTTTACCTTGCAAGAATTAGCCCCAGCTGTACGGACGCTTCCCAAAGGTTGAAAATGCCCCTGCTTTTTCCTTCAAGCGGAACGGCCACTGCTTGAAGACGAGCGCGGACGCTCCTCGAACTCCGAGTTATACGAACCGTTCAAAAGAGATCAACGTTACATGGGCCCCTTATGTATTTATTATATCCACAACGTTCATCCATATTTCGAGATCATTTCGGAGCATTATCCAAAAAAAAAAAAAATCATATCCAAATATCAACTGGACCACACCACAAAGAGCAGCAGAAAATTGATTTTCACCGTTGAAACTTTTGTAGGGCCCATCGTAACATTTATTTTCCATCCAATCTATCCATGAGGTCACAAAGACCTGGATGAAGAGGAAAAACAAATTTCGTAATGATCCAAAACTTCTGCGACCCCTAAAAGGGTTTCAATGGTAGACGTTCAATCCTCCACTGCCTTTTACAGTGTGGTCCACTTGATAGTTAAATCTGTCTTATTTTTCTTCTCAAGGCTTAGTACGAGTTCACCAAATAGATGGACAGTTTGAATATAACACGTACCTCATAAAAAGACCCACAAAGGTGGTGGGGATTACAATAAGTAAAAAAAAGCCAGGAATCTATGGCTACGGATTATAACTCTAGCCATTAGAGAGCCCCATGCTTTTTCAATATGTCCTTTACTATGTATCAAAGGTCTTTCGATTAATTGAAAAAGGTCCAAAACTGTCCAGCGACTTTACATAAAAAAATTTACAATTTTTCATACATATCGAAGTGTATACAATATTATCGAAGCTATAGCTACGGATTATAGCCGAAGCTACTGCAGTCCATAAAAGTCTATGCAATTTTATTTTTTTTTTTCATTTTTTATCTTTTATTTTTTATTTTTTACATAGAGAAATTTATTCCACCTACAATTTTCTCTAATACATATTTATATAAATATGTATATATAAGCATATAAAAAACAAGTTCTCTCTTTTTTTCTTTTCTTTCTTTATTCATTTAACAAGAATATCTTCTAAACCAAAATTAGTTACTTGATGTACCCTATATGATTTTGGGGTAGGAGAAGCTACTTTAGCCAACTAACCTAGTTATTTTTCAAGATTCCATGAGGTTGATGGTCAAAAATTCATTTCATTCACTTTGCGGTCAATTTCAATCAATTCGCGGTCAATTTCATTCATTTCATTTACTTCACAGTCATTTTCATGCATTTCACGGTCAATCACGATGATTCCGTTTTGATTCACGGTCATTTCCATGCATTTCATGGTCAATTCCCTTCACTTCACGGTCATTTCCATGCATTTCACGGTCAATCTCGACGATTCCGTTTTGATTCACGGCCATTTCCATGCATTTCACGGTCAATTCCCTTCACTTCACGGTCATTTCCATGCATTTCACGGTCAATTCGCTTTACTTCACAGTCATTTTCATGCATTTCACGGTCAATCTCGGTGATTCCGTTTTGATTCACGGTCATTTCCATGCATTTCACAGTCATTCCCGCCTTTTCCGTGTTGATTCACGGTTATTTCGATGCATTTCACAGTGAAGTGTAGCAATTGGACCGTGAAATGCGTGAAAATGACCATGAAGTGAAGGGGCATGACCGTGAAATGAGCCGAAATGACCGTGAATCAACACAGAATAGGCAGGAATGACCGTGATATGCATGGAAATCACCGTGAAGTGAGGCAGTTGGACTGTAAAATGTGCGGAAATGACCATGAAGTAAAGGGGCATGACCGTGAAATGCGCTGAAATGACCGTGAATTAACACGAAATAGGAAGGAATGACCATAATTTCCATGCATATCACGGTCATTCCCGCCTATTCCATGTTGATTCACGGTCGTTTCAACGCATTTCACGGTCATGCCCCTTTACTTCACGGTCATTTCCGCGCTTTTCATGGTCAATTCACTTCACTTCACGGTCATTTTCATGCATTACACGGTCATTCCCACCTATTCTGTGTTGATTCATGGTCATTTCGATGCATTTCACGGTCATGCCCCTTCACTTCACAGTCATTTCCGCGCATTTCATAGTCCAATCACTACACTTCACCGTGAAATGCGTCGAAATGACCGTGAATCAACACGGAATAGGTGGGAATGATTGTGAAATGCATGGAAATGATCGTGAAGTGAAGCGAATTGACCGTGAAATGCGCGAAAATGACCATGAAGTGAAGAGGCATGACCGTGAAATGCGTCAAAATGACCGTGAATCAACACAGAATAGGTGGGAATGACCGTGAGATGCATGGAAATCACGGTCATTCCCGCCTATTCCGTGTTGATTCACGGTCATTTCGATGCATTTCACAATCATGCCCCTTCACTTCACGGTCATTTTCGCGCATTTCATGGTCCAATCGCCTCACTTCACGGTCATTTCCATGCATATCACGGTCATTCCCGCCTATTCCATGTTGATTCACGGTCATTTCGACGCATTTCACGGTCATGCCCCTTCACTTCACGGTCATTTCCACGCATTTCACGATCAATTCGCTTCACTTCACGATCATTTCCATGCATTTCATGGTCATTCCCACCTATTCCGTATTGATTCACGGTCATTTTGACGCATTTCATGGTGAAGTGTAACGATTGGACGGTGAAATGCGTGAAAATGACCGTGAAGTGAAGGGGCATGACCATGAAATGCGTGGAAATGACCGTGAATCAACACGGAATAGGCAAGAATGACCGTGAAATGCATCAAAATGACTGTGAAGTGAAGCGAATTGACCATGAAATGCACGAAAATGACCGTGAAGTGAAGGGAATTGACCATGAAATGCGTCGAAATGACCGTGAATCAACACGGAATAGGCGGGAATGACCATGATATGCATTGAAATCACGGTCATTCCCACCTATTCCGTGTTGATTCACAGTCATTTCGGTGCATTTCACGGTCATGCCCCTTCACTTCACGGTCATTTCCACGCATTTCACGGTCCAATCGCCTCACTTCACGGTCATTTTCATGCATACCATGGTCATTCTTGCCGATTCAGTGTTGATTCACGGTCATTTCGGAGCATTTCACGGTCGTGCCCCTTCACTTCACGGTCAGTTCTGCGCATTTCACGGTCCAATCGCTACACTTCACGGTCATTTCCATGCATGCCACGGTCATTCCCGCCTATTCTGTGTTGATTCACGGTCATTTCGGCACATTTCACGGTCATGCCCCTTCACTTCAGGGTTATTTCTGCGCATTTTACGGTCCAATCGCCTCACTTCACGGTCATTTTCATGCATACCACGATCATTCCCGCCTATTCCGTGTTGATTCACGGTCATTTCGGCGCATTTCACGGTCATGCCCCTTCACTTCACGGACATTTCCGTGCATTTCACGGTCCAATCGCCTCACTTCACGGTCATTTCCATGCATACCACGGTCATTCCCGCCTATTCCGTGTTGATTCATGGTCGTTTCGGTGCATTTTACGGACATTTTCGCACATTTCACGATCCAATCGCCTCACTTCACGGTCATTTCCATGCATACCATGGTCATTCCCGCCTATTCTGTGTTGATTCACGGTCATTTCAACGCATTTCACGGTCATGCCCCTTCAATTCATGGTCATTTTCGCGCACTGCACGGCCCATTCGTTTCACTTCACGGTCATTTCCATGCATATCACGGTCATTCCCACCTACTCTGTGTTGATTATGGTCATTTCGATTCATTTCACGGTAATGCCCCTTCACTTCACGGTCATTTCTGCGCATTTCACGGTCCATTCGCCTCACTTCACAGTCATTTCCATGCATACCACGGTCATTCACACCTATTCTGTGTTGATTCACGGTCATTTCGCAATCCAATCTCTTCACTTCACAGTCATTCCAAACAATTCCGTATTGATTCATGGTCATTTCCATGCATTTCACGGTCAATTTGCCTCAATTCACAGTCATTTCCATGCATTTCATTGTCATTCCAAACAATTCCGTGTTGATTCACGGTCATTTCCATGCATTTCACGGTCAATTTGCCTCAATTCACAGTCATTTCCATGCATTTCATGGTCATTCCAAACAATTCCGTGTTGATTCACAGTCATTTCCATGCATTTCACGGTCAATTCCCTTCACTTCACGATCAATTTAGACTATTTCAGGTCATGAAATGGTAACTTGTCAAGTTTCCAAATGGGACCAGAATTGCTTAATTCAGAGACCGTTCGATATCTTAAAAGCACAATGGAACTCATCGATCATCATTTTTCAATATCATCTGGTGGAGGATCTGAAGTGGAGGAGGTGGGCCACCATCTTCCAACTGAGAATCTCTATTTGCATGAAAGGGGAGGAGACAATAGTGATTTAGAGGGTATGTTATTCCACCAATCAAGAGTCTTGATTTTCGTGAAGGGGCAGAAGGAAATGGTAATGTACTGGAGGGTATGTTACTCCATCGATTCAAAGATAAAGGGTCGCCATCATGTTCTGGTGAAGGATTCCAGGTGGAGGAGGTGGGCCACCATCTGCCTAGCAAGGAGCCCGGTTTACATACAGATGAGGGTGCAATAGATGTTAATAGATGAGAGAGTGCGACAAGGTAGGATTAGATATATCGAAAAAGGTCCACAAGTCTCTAAAGAACTTATATTCATTTACATGATTTGAGGTCTTCGTATCGATCCGTAGTGGGGGTGGATAACATAGAGTGTGTACCGACATGGGTGTGTACTAACAAGCTAACCTTTTAAAAAAAAAGGAGTAAAAATTTCCCTTCAATATATCGAACAGTACAGGATATATCGACATTTGCTGCATTTCGATATATCGAATGTCAGACAATATATCGAAATTAGTCCAAAACTGTTCAAAGACAAAATGATGTTTTAAAATAATTTTTCGATTATATCGAGATAGTTTCGATAAATCGAAGGAAGAAATTTCGATATCAATCGAAAGACACTTGATTATAAAAACAGAATCTACTAAATTTTTGTAAGGAAAAAATAAAAGTATGCTTCGATGTTATCGAACTCTAATCGATGACACCTGGCTTAAGTTGTCGATAACATCGAACTCTAGTCGATGCTATCGAACTAAGTCATCGTTACAACGGAACGATACATCACCTTGAAATCGATGTCATATGTCGATATATCGACTATATTTTGATTTATCAAAAATGGTCAGAAAATGTCCAGAGACGAAATGTTTTTTTAAAAGGAATTATTGATAATATCGAGAACATTTCGATATATCGAAGAGACGATATATCGACTAAATTTTGATATATCAAAAATGTTCTTTAATTGTCCATAGACACATTGCTCTTCTGAAACGAATTATCAATAATATCGATACTCCGTCGATATACTAAAGATTCGATATATCGATTAAACTTCGATTTGTATGTACATATATATCTTTCATAATCTCCTGGTGAAAGGAGTGAATGAGAACAATGTACAATCTTAGATTATAAATAAAATTGTTTCTACTTTAGTTTACCTTATGTAGTATTGCATTATGTGTGTTGGATTAATTATGTCCTCATCATAACCGCACCAAAAGTGCAGCTTCTTCCAGGTTATGAACTTTTCTATCTGTTTTTTATTTGCATTTGTATGAATATTTTCGAAACTTAATATGATTGATATGCTTGAGGTACGATATGAGTTATCAAAATTATGACCTAATGGTGTTGCATGTTTTTGAGATGTGATTTTTTCCCTGCTTAGAAGAAGCCATGTATATGATTTGTTCCTTGCTCACTCTATTGGAGTTGTTTACTTGAAATAGAGTTCAGTGCTAATTTTGATTGTTAATGGTGGCCGAATGTATCCTTTGATTTCCTTGCTGCAATATTTTTTTGCTTATTTCACAAGAATAGCAGTGGGAACAAACTGTTTTATTTTTTCCTGATTTAATTGTTCTAACAAGATTCTAGAACCACCTTTGAGGGCTCTGATTTTCATCCAATCCACACACAAACAGTATAAAAGCAACTAAAGAGAAGGGACTTCTTGTTCACTCCCCAAGTACAGGGTTGTGATGTAGTAATAAACTCGGTGAGACCGAGGTTGAATTCCAAGGGACTGATACTTATACGATACCTGAAATTATGTAGAAATAGAACTAGCCTAAGATGAACTCTAAATCGAATGGAATTTAGAGAATAATTGTGAAATAATTATATAAAACTTAAGAGAAATCAGAGATAAGAAACTAGAGATTCAGAGGATCCACTTGTAGAGATCAGGGAGATCTTATGTCTGCTTCAAGAATCATGGAAATTAAACTGAACTTCCTCTGATATAATTTTAAAGAGATGAAAGGTATATGAATTAGAATGGATTCCATCACCAGACCATGCCCATGAGACAGAGTAAACAACAGAATTAAACTATTTACTAACCAATCAACATGCTATGAAGGTTAGGAAGGGTACCGTCATCAGACCATGCCTAGGAGACGATGGTGAACAACAGGGCTTCCTGACGTCATAAACATAAAAAAGGATAGGAATATGCTCAAATCTATCGCAGACACATTGTAATTTCAGTCACAACAGACCATTAAAAACTAAAAACATTCTCATTAATAAACTAAAATCCACATCAGTTCAATATAAACAAAAAGCACAAGCGAAAGATTCCCCCATCAGACTACAAGCTTCACCTCTTAGCCCTAATTAAGAGGTTTAGCCTGATCTAAACATGATTAGGCTAAATCTCTATTAAACAAAAGGAAGAAAGAAAAGGAAAAGGAAACAAATCTTCTACTCTCTCTCTCTTTCACGTCCAAAAAGCTTGGCTGCCCTCTAGATTCAATGCCCTCCTCCACATTTTGGAACTCTTTTTATAGCTGCTGGAGTGGCTGGAGTGGTGGAAATCGGATTTGGAAAGCTATCGCACGCGCAGCGAAAGCCTTTTTGCAGCCAAGTTCAGGGCTTCAAAAATCGTCAATTTCCTCGCTCAAATTCCAAAGAAACACCGTCCCTTGGGACTTTCTTGGGTCCTCTACATGATGGACGGTTCAGATCGTCGAAAATATCGTGATTTAGGCCATGCAACTCTCCGAAAATTTCAATTTTCACGGATGCACGCTATTCGCACGTTATCGTGCTGATGTGTTCGGTGGGCCCTGCAGTGATACTTTTGATGAAATCCACCCCGTTAATCAAATTCCTCTCAAAATTTTGGTCAGAATGGACTGGTTTTTTGTCGAGTTTTGATGCAGTCCACTGCTATTTTTCTTCCGCCGTTCATCCTGCGTTCTCTGACAATTCACGTGCGTACACGTGCATGGGACCAAAAGGTGAGCTTGGTGAGGGTTGTAGCTACCCCCTTGATGCAATGGACGGTTCAGATCATCGAACCAGATGATGAGTAGAGCCCACTAGCCAAAAACAGACGAACAGTGTCCGTTCGCTGTCCCTGCGTAAGAAGAAGACGGGTCAGCCCGTCTTTGACCGGGCTGACCGTCTGGTGCACGGCCGGTGCGTGTACACTATGTACACGTACTGTATATGTAGGGTCCACTGTGATGTTCGTGAGACATCCGCTCCGTCCATTTGATGTGTCACTCCATTTAAGGCATTAAGAACAAAATTGAAGCATTTCCAGATACCATGCAGGTCCCAAATCACTAATTTATGGGTTGATCTATCCGTTGGGCCACTTTTAGAGGGATCCAATGGCTGAAATTTGACGTGTACGGTTAGTTTTTGGTCCTCGAGCCATGTATAAAGTTTCGAGCCGAACAGATGATGGAAACCCAGTGATTTTGCATTTTGGCAGACTTTCAGGCCGCTTGAGCTTTAGTTTCTCAATTTTCGCGGATCCCTGGCATGTAATTCCATCGATCTTGGTCCCCTGGAATCCATCCCTTGCCTTTGGTGTCATCAGAGCGTTAAATCTATGCTTTATCATCCTTTTTCAGTCTAAGCTCGTAAGTACACTCTGCATCACAAACACGATTAAATCAACCATTAAACAGTATTATGCTGGTAAATCCAAGCAATAACTGGGGTCTAATATACAATATTTGACCCTCAACACTTCTCTATGAGTACCTTTATACACAGCCGCATGCCTAATCTTGCACGTATGTGGGACATACAAGCTGTTCACTAAGACTGCATGGATGATCATCATCATCATCATCTAAACTTTATCCCAATTAATTGATATGCATGGAACTGACCATGAAGTAAAGCGAATGGACCGTGAAATGCGCAGAAATGACCGTGAAGTGAAGGGGCATGACCGTGTATCAACACGGAATAGGCGGGAATGATCGTGATATGCATGAAACTGACCGTGAAGTGAAGCGAATGGACCATGAAATGTGTGAAAATGGCTGTGAAGTGAAGGGGCATGACTGTGTATCAACACGAAATAAGCAGGAATGACCGTAATATGCATGGAATTTACCGTGAAGTGAAGTGATTGGACCGTGAAATGCGTGGAAATGACCGTGAAGTGAAGGAGCATGACTGTAAAATGCACCAAAATGACCGTGAATTAACACAGAATTGGTAGGAATGACCGTGATATGCATGGAAATGACCGTGAAGTGAAGCGAATGGACCGTGAAGTGCGCAGAAATGACTGTGAAGTGAAGGGGCATGACTGTGAAATGCACCAAAATGACCGTGAATCAACACGGAATAGGCGGGAATGACCGTGGTATGCATGGAAATGACCGCGAAGTGAGGCGATTGGACCGTGAAATGCGCAGAAATGTCCGTGAAGTAAAGGGGCATGACTGTGAAATGCGCCGAAATGACCGTGAATCAACACGGAATAGGCGGGAATGACCATGATATGCATGGAAATAACCGTGAAGTTAGGTGATTGGACCGTGAAATGCACGAAAATGACCGCGAAGTGAAGGGGCATGACCGTGAAATGCGCCGAAATGACCGTGAATCAACATGGAATAGGCGGGAATGACCGTGGTATGCATGGAAATGACCATGAAGTCTAGCGATTGGACCGTGAAATGCCCCAAAATGACCGTGAAGTGAAGGGGCATGACTGTGAAATGTGCCGAATTGACCGTGAATCAACACGGAATAGGCGGGAATGACCGTGGTATGCATGGAAATGACCGTGAAGTGAGGCGATTGGACCGTGAAATGCGCGGAAATGTCCGTGAAGTGAAGGGGCATGACCATGAAATTCGTCGAAATGACCGTGAATCAACACGGAATAGGCGGGAATGACTGTGGTATGCATGAAAATGACCATGAAGTGAGGCGATTGGACCGTGAAATGCGCGGAAATGTCCATGAAGTGAAGGGGCATGACCGTGAAATGCGCCGAAATGACGGTGAATTAAAACGGAATAGGCGGGAATGATCGTGGTATGCATGGAAATGACCGTGAAGTGAGGCGATTAGATCGTGAAATGCGCGAAAATGACCGTGAAGTGAGGGGGTATGACCGTGAACTGCGCCGAAATGACCGTGAATCAACACGGAATAGGCGGGAATGACCGTGATATGCATGGAAATGACCGTGAAGTGAGGCGATTGTACCGCAAAATGTGCGGAAATGACCGTGAAGTGAAGGGGCATGACCGTGAAATGCGCCGAAAGGACCGTGAATCAACACGGAATAAGCGAGAATGACCGTGGTATGCATGGAAATGACCATGAAGTGAGGCGATTGTACCGTGAAATGCGCGAAAATGATCGTGAAGTGAAGGGGCATGACTGTGAAATGCACCGAAAGGACCGTGAATCAACACGGAATAGGCGGGAATGACCGTGGTATGCATGGAAATGACCGTGAAGTGAAGCAATTGGACCGTGTAATGCGCGGAAATGACTGTGAAGTGAAGGGGCATGACTGTGAAATGCACCAAAATGACCGTGAATCAACACGGAATAAGCGGGAATGACCGTGATATGCATGGAAATGACCGTGAAGTGAAGCGATTGGACCGTGAAATGCGCGGAAATGACCGTGAAGTGAATGGGCATAACCGTGAAATACACCGAAATGACCGTGAATCAATACGTAATAGGCAGGAATGACCATGATATGCATGGAAATGACCGTGAAGTGAGGCGATTGTACCACAAAATGCGCAGAAATAACCGTGAAGTGAAGGGGCATGACCGTGAAATGCGCTGAAATGACCGTGAATCAACACGAAATAGGCGAAAATGACCGTGATATGTATGAAAATGACCATGAAGTGAGGCAATTGTACCGCGAAATGAGCGAAAATGACTGTGAAGTGAAGGGGCATGACTGTGAAATGTGCCGAAAGGACCGTGAATCAACACGGAATAAGCGGGAATGACCGTGATATGCATGGAAATGACCGTGAAGTGAAGCAATTGGACCGTGAAATGCACGAAAATGACCATGAAGTGAAGGGGCATGACTGTGAAATGCGCCGAAATGACCATGAATCAACACAGAATAGGTGGGAATGACCGTGATATGAATGGAAATCACCATGAAGTGAGGCAATTGGACCATGAAATGCACAAAAATAACCGTGAAGTTAAGGGGCATGACTGTGAAATGCGCTGAAATGACCGTGAATCAATACGGAATAGGCGGGAATGACCGTGGTATGCATGGAAATGACCGTGAAGTGAAGCGATTGACCGTAAAATGCATGAAAATGACCGTGAAGTGAAGGGAATTGACCGTGAAATGCATGGACATGACCGTGAATCAAAACAGAATCACCGGGATTGACCATGAAATGCATGGAAATGACCGTGAATTATAGGGAAATGACCCAAAATCATTGCGAACTGATTGAAATTGACCGTGAAGTGAATGAAATGGATTTTTGACCATAGATCTGATGGAATCTTGAAAAATAACTAGGTTGGTTGGCTAAAGTAGCTTCTCCTACCCTCAAATCATATAGGGTACGTTAAGTGACTAATTTTGGTTTAGAAGATATTCTCATTAAATGAATAAAGAAATAAATGAAAAAAAGAAAAAAAAAATTATATGCTTATATATACATATTTATGTAAATATGTATTAGAGAAAATTGTAGGTAGAATAAATTTATCCATGTAAAAAAATAAAATAAAAAATAAAAAATTTCATAAATTGGCACAGACTGCAATTATGGCTACGGTTATAATCCGTAGCTATTGGTCATATCACCTTCGATACATATCGAATACTCTTCGATATGTATCGAAAATTACAGGATTTTTAAGGCAAACTTACTGGACAGTTCTGGACCTTTTTCGATTAATCAAAAGACCTTCGATACATATCGAAAGACATATCGAAAGACCTTCGATACATATAAAAGGACATATCGAAACGGCGAGGGCTACGACTATGGCTACGGTTATAATCTGTAGTTATAGAAAACACCGTAGCCATAAGTTCCTGGCCTATTTATTTATTATTATTTTATTTTTTACTGTTGTAATCCCCACCACTTTTTGTGGGTCCTATTA
This sequence comes from Magnolia sinica, assembly GCF_029962835.1. Taxonomy (NCBI): domain Eukaryota; kingdom Viridiplantae; phylum Streptophyta; class Magnoliopsida; order Magnoliales; family Magnoliaceae; genus Magnolia; species Magnolia sinica. Next base: position 12,240,140 of record NC_080579.1, read on the forward strand.
TGAGGTATGTGTTATATCCAAACCGTCCATGTATTCGACGAACTCGTATTAAGGCTTGAGACGAAAAATAAGACAGATCTAGCTATCAAGTGGACCACACGGTAAAAGACTGTGGAGGATTGAATATTTACCATTGAAACCCTTCTAGGGGTCACAGAAGTTTTGGATTATTATTAAATTTGTTTTTCCTCTTCATCCAGGTCTTTGTGACCTTATGAATAGATTAGATGGAAAATAAATGTTATGGTGGGCCCTACAAAATTTTTAACGATGAAAATCAATTTTCCCGTTGCTCTTTGTGGTGTGGTCTAGTTGATCTTTAGATATGATTTTTTTTATATAATGCTCCCAAATGATCTCGAAATATGGATGAACGTTGTGGATATAATAAATACGTAACTGTGGGGCCCATGTAACTTTGATATCTTTTGAACTGTTCGTACAACTCGGAGTTCGAGGAGTGTCAGTGCTCGTCTTCGAGCACCACCAATGCGCTTGAAGGAAAAAGCAGGGGCATTTTCGACCTTTGACAAGCCATCCGTACAGCTGGGGCTTATTTTTGCAAGGTAAAATAAAGTGGGCTTGGTCTCGTAAATGGGCCATAAATGGGTCGTACAATCGCAAATTTCTCAAAATTTTAAAGAGGAGATATGATAACCAGGTTGCCTACAATGGAAGTTGATCGCGCATAAAGATATACCTGCGTTTCGGGTTATGTGGAGCCCACATAGATGTCTGTGACAAATCTACTCTGTCCATCGATTTTTAAAGATTACAATAGGATAGGAATCTAAAAATCAGGCAGATCCAAAACTCAAGTGGGCCACACCAAAGATATAGTGGAAACGAAAATGTCCACCATTGAAACCTTATTAGAGTTTACCATAATGTTTATATGACATCCAAATCGTTCATAAATTTATTACCACTTAGATAAACTGTAGCCACAAATATCAACCTAATACAAAAGTTCTATCACCCCAGGCATTCAATATATGGAATAGCCCACGTGAGTTTTGGATCTGCCTATTTTTAGAATCATGTCTTGTTATGGTCTTGAAAAATAAATGGACGGAGTAGATTTGTCACGGACATCTCTGTAGACCCAACATAACCGCAGGCACAAGAATAGGTAATCCACTTCTGCTTATGATGAAAACTCATAAATTGAGGTGGATTTCTTGAGAAAACCTTTTGTAAGAACTTCCTGCAATGGGAATTACGTGGGGCCATGCATGACATTTCTGCCAGATGATGGTAGGACATAAGATAAAAAATGATGTAGATCCAAAACTTAGGTAGGTCGCATGACAGGAATCAATGATGATTGAACGTCTACCATTGGAACATTCCCGAGGCCACGGAAGTTTTTTATCTGGCTAACATTTTTTATGCTATCAACTCATCTAAGTAAGAATGATCTTACGAATGGTATGAATGTCATATAAACATCATGGTGGAGCCAGGGAGGTTTCAATGGTGGGCATTTCCCTACCCACCATTTCCTATCATGCGACCCACTTGGAACTCCCTCATTATTTAACCCATATCTTAACATGATCTAGAAAAACAGATGAGCATGATAGATTTCTAATAAACATTAGAGTGGCCCCACCTAGATTCTTTGGTAGGAAGTTCTGCAAAAGGCCACATGGCATGTATTAACTCAAATAAATTTGGCTAAATCGAGCCCTCTATAGCCCAGTTACAATGCCAATGACATATTGGTTAAACAATCGTAGCCTCTTATTTGTGAATGCTTGTTTGTGAAAATAGGATCTTTAAATATCTTGCATTTAATATTTTAATAAATATTAACCTTGGATGAATTTTTTTCTCCAACCCATTCATATATTTTCAATATTGGTGCTTCTATGCTAATTGAATCAGATTTTCTTTTTTGGAAAAACATGCATAGGGTCAAATTAGCTCAATCAATGGATTAGATTTCACACTAATGGATTATGTGTGGCACATACATAATTTAATTTTATTGTACATGCATGTGCACCTATGAAGACTCTTCTTTTCTTCTTCTTCTTCTTCTTCTTTTTATTAGTGTTCAATTTCTTTCTTTTGAAAATAAGGGTAAATGAAAACGTGAAAGATAGAGAAATGTTTTTGAAAAACTAATATTTATGAGATTTAAAATTCTTTAAATGATGTTATAAAAAATTGCTTAAGAATTTTCCTTCTATATTTGATTTTAGTGCTTTCGATATTAGTTGATAATCAATTTTTACTATATATCCATTCAATGGCCAACTCAAGGATTAAGATCATTTTATTAATAAGGCATTTACATTATGTTTCATTAACATAGTGCCCTTGATCTTTATGATATGATTGATGTGATTATGCTATATATGGTAAATGAGCTGGTACTTATCAACGAAATAAATGAGATATAATCAAGAAAATATAGACTATCTAAACTATTAATCGTATTATCGATGCAATATTGACCAAAGGGCAAACTAATCAAATAATCAAACCATATATCTAATTATAATTTAACAATTAAAAATATATTTAAAAAGATAATCTACTTGAAAGGCTAAGTTACTCTAGTTAGTACATCCACAATGGGGCCACTATTTGGCTGGTCAAAATCCAAATACAAGTATGATAGGATGAATAGGGTGGGGTTCCATGGTAATTAAATAGTAGTAACCAAACATTCTAGTCTTTCTTTATCACTCATTTTTCAATAGACATGTCGACCAAAGAGTATGAGTTGACTCGCATAATTTAGAGAATGAACTAAGCGATGATGTCCAGCTGGCCCTACTCGACGAAAACCTCACATCTCACACACATGGGCCACGTTGGCACGTGTAGGTTGTTTGATTTGGAGAGCTCTCTCCCTCTATCTCTCTCTCTTTCTCTCTCTCTCATGGATATCTCATCATCTGCATGTATGTACACACCATACCATGCTTCATCATGGATCTATGATGTGGCATGACGCATTACTAGGTGTGGACATATATTATCGAGAACCATTAAGCTCACTCATTTAGATGGATATATGGTGAGCATCGTAGCAAAAGTGTTAATATGGTAAAAATTCACAAGATTCATGCCATTCATTTATAGGAAGTAATATGTTCATAGTACATAAAAATATTAGACCTGACCATTCAATTTGTTACAACATACATTTTCAATAAGGACCCATATTCATGTGCACTATTAAAGAAGTGACACGTACAAATGTGTAGACATGGGAACCACGATAAAAAAAAATAAAAATTTCTAACATGAAACTCTCATCTCTCCATTTTCACCGTGCGTGAACACATACATGTGACACTCTTTATTGGTGTTAGATGGAGTTTGTCCAGCCTATTGAATCCATTTCCATAATCATTGGAGTATATTAATTTTATTAAACATACATGTGAATTATATACCATGGAATGGCACATGCGATGCAAGGAGTGTTGGATCAATGACTTTAAGGTCCTATTTATCCTAATTATTCGCTCTAGATGGAAATCTCGAGAAATCCGTATAATGAGCTGTTAATCAAGCTTCTAAAAAGTTAGTTTTCATATTACTTATTATTATAATGTTATTTATTTTCTAAACCGTCTTTGAAATATTTAAAATCAAAATTAAGATAAGTATTAATATTTTTCAAATAAGAAAGTCATTTCACATTAAAAGAGTCAATAATCTTATCATGTAATATAAGTTCATATATAGGAATTAACAATTTCATTATAAATATATAAGAAAAATACAAAAAGAGTACATATGATTAGAGAAGACAACATTTTATTACAATGGTCAATCTCATGGCACTTCCTCATTATTTAGGAAAAGCGATGATTTAGATCTTTGATTCATCATAGAAGAGTTATACGGTGCCATAAATGCAACCATGACATATGACACATGCGTAATTTGTGGATGTGACTCTTAATAAATACATCCTATCAAGAAAATCTACACAACCATTAATCAACTAAGGAGTACATTTATAACATGAAGATATTGACTTTGTCTAATGAATCAACTAATGTACAAGTTTAGGACATGAATAGATGGTTTGAAAAATAACAACCACTTATATTCAACATATGCATATTATGCTTAATGTGAGTGGACAAGCTTCCTTTTTCAAACTAATAATATGATTATAAAGACACCATTTACTAAAAGCTTGACTAATTGAATACACATCGCATTGTCAAGAAAAAGAAACACTTACTATTCAAGTGACAGCTCATTTTTGAACACGTTCATCAAATAATTTTTTTCTTAATTTTTTTAATTCATCAGTAATAGATATAACAGTTAAATGCATGTTGAGAGAGATTATTAAAAGACTTAGAATATACAAAAAGTATCTTTTATACACCATAAATTTAAAATACTGGTATCTCATTATTCTCGCATGCAACATTTATTGGTATCTATTTAGATGATACAAATTTTGAGAAATATTGTAAATGTATCATATTTTCAAATGACAATATATAAGAAAATTATAAGAAAAAAATTAAAAATAATACATATGATCAGAAAGAGCAATCTCTTATTGCAATGATCAATCTTATAACATCCACATATTATTTAGGCAAAATTTAATAATTTAAATATTGTTGATTTATTATAGGAAAAGAGTTATGTAGACGCATAAATGCAACTATGGCACACAAAGTTAGAGATTTGTGCGTGAGGCTCTTAATAAACATATATTATAATAATAATAATAATAATAATAAACTCAGCATGGTCATTAATCAACTTGGAAGTATATTTATGACATGAAGATATTTAATCTTCTCAACTAAACAACTAACGTACGTGTTTAAGACATGAATGAATGATTTGAAAAATAATAATCACTCATATTCAACATCTGCATGTTTTGTTCAATATAAGTGGATTAGCTTGATTTTTTAGTCAATTGCATGATTCCATGGCTACCATTTAGTAAAAACTTGATTGATAAAACGTACCTTATAATGTTAAGCAAAAGATATTTTTCTCATTTAAGTAAAAGTTTATTTTATGATACATCAATCAAATAGTTCTTTTCTTAAAAAATAGCTTTTATTCATTAAGGGTCTGTTTGATTTTTCGACTCAATTATAATTACCTTGTAAATTAATAATAATTATTTACCTAAGCAATTACTACATCTTTCCCAATACAAGCAGCGATAGCTTACATTTTTAACACTAAAATTGAGAAATTTACTAAATATATGTAGGGCCCACCATGATGTATGTGACTTATCCACACCACCAATCCATTATGCTAGCTGAATTTAGGACGTTAGCGTAAAAATGAGGCAAATCTAAAGCTCAAGTGGACCACACCACAAGAAAAAATTGGAATTGAACACCTACATTAAAAACTTATTAGGGCTCCTAGAAGTTTTGGATTAAGCTGATATTTGTGTTTTCCTCTTATCCATGTCTGTGACCCTATAAACTTGTTAGACAATGAATAAACCTCAATACAGGCTCAATGAAGGAAACAACTTTCAATAGTGAACGAATTAAGGCCACTGTTTTCTTTTTTGTGGGCCATTTAAATGTTGTTGGATATATCTCATTTTTTTGTTAGAAGTAAAATATCTCTAAAATCATGGTTAATAAATACATGACTATAAATAAAATATCTCTAAAATGACGTTAATCGAGATATCTTCACCATTCAAATAATAGCTACTAAATAGACGGTTAAAAGTAAAGAGCAATGATTAGACACTAACTGTACGTCCAACCGGTTAAAGTATGTTGCTACTATTGTTTTTGTATATCTGACTCGTCCAACAAGGTTATCCCAACATGAAAATAGGACACTCCAAAAGTTAAGTGAATCAAACTATCATGTGGGGTATGCTATAAAAATAATAATAAACAACCACCGAACAAAAAACTCTATATTCATGCATGGTGGATTTAATGACAAGTTAACATGATTTTTAAGAATCTCATTTTCACAATAAAATAATATTTTTGGAAGAGAAAGATGTCATACAAACAACATTTTGGGCCCCACATGCCCACTAATTTGGCATATGACTAGTTGTGTGTGAGTACCTCTCAAAAATAAAATACTGAGTAGTTTTTCAAGCCACATCTTTGCACTTAAATTATCTAGATAAATAGGGATCCTTACTCTTGCTCCGGTGGTAGACTCTCAAGAGTTTCGACACCCGGTCAAGGGTTCGAGTATCCATAGGTGGTGAAATCCCACTAAGGCGTGAGTGTGTGGGGTATGTGTGCGTGTGTTAAAATAAAAAATAAAAATTTTAAATATCATTTATTTTTTCATTAAAAAATCACTTGTAGATTTTCTTTCCAATTTACTTTTAGTGCTTTGAATATAAGCTAATAATCAATTATATTTAAAAGGCTATGTTACTTTAATTAGCACATCAACATTGGAGCTACTATTTGGACAGTTGAGATCAAAATACAATTAAAATGGGATGAATGGAGTGGGATTCCATGATAATTAAATAGTAACAATCGCACTCTAGTCCTTTTTTTATTTCTCTTTTTTTCGGTAGATGTGTCGGTCAACTAAAGAGTATAAGTTAACTAGCATGATTCAGAGACAAAGAACCAAAAATGTTGTCTAGGTAGCCCACTTGATGAACATCTCACATCTCACACACATGTACTGTGACAGCAGGTGTGTGCCATCTGGCATTCCTTTCACTCTCTCTCTCATGGATGTCCTATAATTGACATTTATGTGCAAACCATATCCATACTTCATAATGAGTCTATAATATAGAATGGTACATCACCGAGACATACATTATTAAAAACTTCAAACAAATATGCTCATTTAGATAGATGATGGGCATACTAGTAAAGATGTTAAATTGATAAAATTTCATAAGATGAAATTATATATTCATGCTTCATACAAAATTTAAACCTTGATCACTCTTCAATTCATCATAACATACATCTTGAACGAGGACCATCATTAATCTTTTGTCCAATAATCCATTCAACTTAACTAAATAAAGTCCACAACAATTTCCTATTGCACCCAACCCAGTGAAAGCTAAAGGGATATAAATTCTTATTTCATATATATGTGCCACGTCGGAAAATGTGCCGCAAAGTTCATGGCCCATCTCATGCAGGTAAATACTATAACATTTCTCTTACAAGAGGAGAACAATAAACAATAGGCAATCCTTATATCTTTACAAGGTATACATGTGTCTCTATTTTTAACAAGTCCAACCAGATATTGATCAATCAATACCATTCATCCTTTCCTTCCATTGTTAATAAATTATGAACTTCAAAATTACACCAAAAAGTGAGATTAAATCAAATAATATCAAGACATTTTAAATTGAATATAGCCAATTAATTTATTTTTTTAACCATCCATCTATAGGTCCAAAAATAAAATATAAATTTACCAAAAGACAAGAAAACATGATTAAAAAAGCGTTTGGATTGTCCAGATTACAAAATAGTAATTCATACTCTTAAAAAAGAAAAATGCATGTGTACGGTTCAAATATGTGAGATATGTACCATATAATTCTATACATCCATTTTTTTCTATGGGTTTATCGTGGTTTATGTGTGTTAGAAACGTACTTGATCAACATCCTCTATCAAACCCCTAAACTTTAAAAAAAAACCCATCCTTAAACGAGTTTGGTTCATAGTACATGTTTAACTTCGTCGAGTTCTTCAACAAACTTGGTTCACAATACGTATTCAGCTTCGAATGCCAACATTTATTAGTCCCGTCCTTGTACTTTGCAGTAGGCTTCTCTAATTTCTCATAGACATCAGCACAAATAGTTACTACCTGAATTGTCATATTCTTTGCCACAACACTCATTCCAGGTAGTTTAGGGAACAAAAACAAGTCGAGAGCAGGTTTAAAAACTGGGGCATACACAACTGTAACGCCCTAAAATTCGGGGGTCTAGTAAAGCTCTACTCCCGAGTTCCAACACATCACTTATGCAATATGGATAATGATGTTTAGATGTCGTCCATTAACAATGCTATAAATATGAGTGAAATTATACTAAAACAACATATCATACTCCAGAGTTAATGTAATTTAGCAAGCGGAAGACTGAAATATATGTATTTAACTATGAAAATATTTTACAAATTTTGGAGTACGAGTATGAAACTGGGCTAAATATATACATGTGTTATTTCTAACCATATAAATACGGGAAGTAAATGTGTTCAACTAAACAAGTATCTCAGTAGTCCATGCGCATCAGCATGAGATCTACATAGATCCGCCTGATAGTTGTTGAATATAAGAGAACTCTTCCTCCTTGCCTATGAAGTCCAACTCTGCTATATAAACCTCGTCATCACCTATATCTAAACCAGAGTCTTGGTGGTGTTTAAAACACCGTCCCAAGTAGAAATGAGTAGCTAATTCAGTGGAACTATAAAGTAAAAGTTAACACATTATCAATTCAGTTAAGCAGCAATGATAAAGTAGTACGACAATCATGTCCTAAGTACTCTTATTAATATAGGGATGATATGTTATAATGATGCATGCCCTCGTCTGCACTCCCTTAGCAACATCATCTCACGGTCACGCATGCAACACTCCCACTGGGCTCAACTATATCACCAAAGGCACATGAAATGCGGTGAATGTGCGTGTTAGCCAAGTTCTTAATTAGACATATTCATACAGCAGGTTTGGGAAGCTAAGGTACCTCCCTTTATATCAAACAATGATCTATCTAGGGTTGTCATTCATAGTTAATCACATACGATAGGCAAGTTCGAGAGTTTACACTCTAGCTCGCTACGAGAGACTCGTCACCGTCAGCGTAAGCCTATTTTGTACTGGAGGTCATACCACCAACGCCTTACCAACTAGCAGTCTATTTTCGAAGGCTTGTCACCAACCCGACTGGGAACCACAGCTAAGCTGTGCCGGGGTAGGCTGACAGCTCGAATACAGTGTCCCATACCACCGTATTCGGCTCATGAGTTTTGAGTTGCTCACTAGTCACTATAAGGAGACTTGTCACCCTAACGTATGCCAACAACTCAACCACGGTTTCCTATAGCACCATGTCCGGCTCATGAGTCTTAGCAGATTATAGTACCATGGTTGAAACGGGTCTTTACATTGGTAAGTAGTATCTTATATTCAAGCAGTAACGTTCATACATGGTAAACACACAATAGGCCCATCGATTTATTAGAGAAGTTCGACTAGTATGAGCGTACGTTGAATTAATCGACATGGTACCACTGTCGACAATCAACGTAGGACTCGAATTTATCAAACGCATCAAATGTGGCGAGACTAATTCGGCCACTCAAAAAGGAATTGTTACCAATTGCCTAGACTACGTAGTAGTCTCAATCATACTCAAATGCAACATGTTAAGACATGTGATAATCATATAGGCATTTAACAAATAATCCAAGTACAATACTCATTTGAGCATTTTATCAACATATTAAACATGCTACCGAACATTTCAATTCATCCATAAATTGCATAGTTAAAATTAAGATTACATGAAAGAAATTATATATAGATATAAGGTAATTGAGAATTCTATCTCAACACCCTTATTAAATACAATTCACAAATAATATCTCATTTAGCCATTTTATCAAACACTTAGCCTACACATTACCAAATACATAGACTAGATTAGTTATGACATGAACTATAGCAATTTCCTACACAACATAAGCTATAACACATATAACAAACATGAATCTTAGATTAGAAATCAAGCACAATTCACCATTTCATGTTCAGTCAAACATTTTAACAAACACATGAAATGCATTTTGTATTATACATAGACTAAATTAGTTACGACATACATTATAGCAAGTCCTGTCACAAGGAGATTGTCATACATACAACAAACATGAATCCTAGGCTAATAGTCATGGCAAGCTCAAATTGTGATTTCATATTCATTCAAATATTTCAACAACACATAGAATGCATTTTGTATACAACCTAGTTTACACATATACAATATATTGAAAACGTCGTAACTAAGATCATATGGCAGCAATCAAGTCAGACATAAATCATTAGCTGACATTGAAAGCCTTGAAAACCATAACCTAAACGTTTATAGTCCACACCTTTCGTCGGTACGCCAATTACGAACTCGGTTCGAACCCTACATCTTTGTCTACGGCACAACGGCTACCTAAATCATGAAAGAGGTTAGCTGTTTTGCTGATTCTTCTACTTGAATTCCTAAAATGAGATTATGGTTAGGATTCCTTACCCAAATCGAAGTTAGAGATGATTGTGAAGCAATGTGGAAGGGTGAATCGAGGCATGAAGTTGTGGAAGAGAATCCCAGCAACGATCTCTCACTCTTTCTCTTCTTTTTTCACACTTTTCTCCTCTTTTCTCTCTTCTCTCTCCTAGGGTTTGGAGCAAATTCGTATGTGAGAGAGAAGGGTGGGTTAAGGGTCTTATATAGGCCCTGAATTGGTTCAAATAGCCCCAGGGCCATGGTATACTTAGGTTATAGCCAAAAGGAGTCTATTTCTGATAAACGGGGCTCATCTGAAGGTCCATTACTCACCTATGGTATAGGGTAAGTTCCCTGGCAATGGATCTACGTTAGGTTAAGATTTTGGGCCAATCGGATTTGTGGATCGACCGTGAAGGACCATTTTCAGTTCAACGGCTATTGTTGCTCGATCAGGGCCACAAGTACACTGACCTGTGTAGGAAAATTTTTCTAATCAAAGGCTATAGTTCGGTTAGAATCTGACGGTCTGAAACCTTAAATTTAACCAGCAAGCGAACGGCCCAAATCACTCAAATCTGAGTTCATTTTCTAAATATATTCGCATTTTCCACATACTTCGCTCTGGGCTGAAGTTGTGTGTTTCTAGATACTATTTAGACTCGATTCCCACGATGGTTGTCAAGCCCAGTAAGGTGGTCATAACCTTATAGTTTCGCGGTCATCGGACTTTCGACACGCAGTCCAGGTCCAATACAGAGTTCCAATGTGCTCCTGTGAGCAAATAGGTTTTGAGATTGCTCCTAAGTTTTTAAGTAATGTTGAGTTAGTGATTTTAATGGTTTTAAGTCTTGTAATTTGTATAAAAAATGGTTCAAGCCAAATTTATCGATTGTTTAGTTTAGTACTTAACTACGTGTCGCCTAATTACGACAAACTAGGTTACTCTATCAAAATCACCTATTTATTTTATCAGATTCCATAAGACCAATGACCCAAAACCCATTTTTATTTATATATTTACTATTATAGTAAATTTAAGTTTAAGTATTGTTCTCCATCATTTAAATGTTAGGATTTGCGTCTACTATGAAAGTACTTAGAAAAATATAAAGAATAAGATGGTGAAAGATGAGATTTGTGAAGGAAATGGGTTGAAAAGAGATTTTAAACTTTGAGATTGAGTTCTGAGAAGTCAATAAGGCATTATGATCGATCAATTACTTAAGGACGTTTAACTCCAGGTTGGCAAAAAATTCGAGACGTTATACAACCTCAAATTGGGCTTGGTCAGTAGCTTGATTCTTTGTATTGCTAAAGACAAACCCAACTTGGGAAAGACCAATCTCCTGCATAAGAGATAATTCATCGGGAAGTTCAGTGAGTACAATCGCATCGAACTCCTACGATATTAGCTTTTACATTTTCTGGAATGCTCGCAGACTCATTATCCACCTTTTTTTGTACAAATGCCATTATCATTCACGTCTTTTCATAATGTTTTATGAAATCCCTTTCATTTACGAGAGTTTATTGTCAACTTTAGGAGTATTGGATTAATTATTCACCTCCGCAAGGGACAAATGTATGCCATTAATGAATCCGATGACTTGTCGCGACTCTGTCTTGACTAAGTCACCTCTCACTGATAAATAATGGGATTTCTCTGTATAACCCCTCACCGGTTGGTTATCTTTGCCTCTCGCCGATAAACAGTAAGATTTTCTAACATAATCCTTTACCTATTGGCTATCATGCCAACAATTTAGGTCTTATTAGAACAATACATGATTGTAATCTCTAAGGAGGAATCACGCATACAACAACTAATTCATCCGCGGCCACATGTGGATTGACGATTTCATATGTCTCATTCGCGCGAGTTGAAGTTGCTCTTACTTAGCTGAATCTCAACCCTTCAACTTGTAAGCCACAAGTTTAACCATTTTTTTCTCAGAAATTTTCATATAGTCAAAAATTCACTTAACTTTGAAAACTAAATCGAGAAAATCCTCAATATAAAGTTGGCCATTGAAGCTAGGGAGATCAACCTTCATTCAAAAATCCCTATCTCGACTCGGCCTGATGCCCATTCGTTCTTCTTACTAGAAAATCATATCATTAATCTCCTCATCACTAGATCCACCATCTTCGGGAAGTGATTTACAATTAGCCATAGGAGATACCCTCTGAACATGATGATTGCGGGCCTCAATGACAACTTGAAGTCACTCATCCTAAAAATATGGGCATTCTCTATAACTTTCGTTAAATTGTCGATTATTGTCTGCAGCCCTTACATGGCTAGAGTATTCTCCTACCGAAAACTCTCGAACGTTGTCATAGTTATAGGATTCTCTAGAGCACCGTCCATAGGATTGTTGTTCGCACCTTTATTAGATGCCATCGTCCCAAAGAAAAATCCTTGCTCTGATAGTATTGATGTAGGGAATAATATAATGAGATCGTTCATCATCTTTCTCGATTGATAAACACCTTGAATATACAAGGTACTCTTAAATCTATAAGAGAAAATTCTTGAATACATAAGAGATGATAAAAGTATTTAAGAAATTTTGACTGATCAATTTTAAAAAATGAGTTTAATGTGCTTAAATAACCTTACGAAAATCCTAAAATGTAATAAAAAAATTCATAATCAAATAAGGAAACAAATCCTTAAAAACGTGTAAATTTTCACGTCCATCGACTTGTCATTGACCAGTCGAGTCGATCAGTCAAACGGGTTAAAAAACGTCCAGAAACTTAAAACTAAAATTATGTGAATTTTGACCTGTGATGCAATTGGTCAACTTGTCGAAACTAGCAGCAATTGTCCAGCAACCAATCTAAAATTCCTATCAAAAATTTGACTTGTCAACCATATTTATCAATCAGTCAAATTATGCTGAATTTTGTTAATTTTTTTCTTTAAACTTCTTTCGATCCATACGTATTACAAACATGCTTGATCCATGTTCTGCACCAGATATGATGGATCTTATAATAGCAAATAGATATTCATTTACCTTATTATTTGTCCTTTCAAAATTGAATTTAAATAAAAAATATTTTTTCGAGTGAAAAATATTGTACAATTACTTGAATACTTAACTTTTAAGTGGGGTGAATACTGGTATTGTGATATCTTGCTTATTTATTGGCATTAACTTTTACATATTTGTTAATGAATTTTAAAAAGACATGAAGTATAATTTTTCAAAAATTTTAATTTTTAGATTTGACATAAGATCCTTATATATAATTAAATTTCAAAATATCGATAAACTAAAGTTACATAGATTAAATGAGTCACCAATAAATTTTTATATATAATTACGAGTAGCTGAAATGAATGAACACATTTTCAGGAGTCTGTTAAAGAAACTTAGTCTCTTTATAAATATTTAAGATATTATAATAAAAATCTATAACTACCATTTTATGATTATTTTAACTATTAAAATTTTAAAAACCACATAATTTGTAAAGATATCATTTTTAAATGAATATTTTTATTATTTAATTAAAATAATTGTTTAAGTCATCTTTATAAAAAGTAATTATTTTTAAATAAAGTTATTATGAATGTGTTGGGGTTGAAGATTACATATTACCTTTCATTATAACCGTCCATATTTCAAGTGTTTCCCCAAATAAACAATGGTTAGAAGTTGTACTAAATAAAAATTTGTAACCATTTATATTTGTAATTCAATATGGATTATTAAAAAATAATTTTAATATCTTACATTTAACACATGATCATCGAACTCGTATAGGGTGATACATATTAATATCAAATCGTAACATGAAGAGTGTTGTTCATGTTTTATAGTATTCGTATCTTAAAATTTAAATCATATCATATATCGTTATTTTTATGGCATACAAAATAGAATGTCTACTTATGAGGTGAATAAATATAATAGTTTGAAAACAAATAGTTGTTATTTTTTTTTTTTTACCGTCCATTTTTAGTGTTATGCAAGTGTACTAAACAAATAAATTAACCAACTTCATTTAAAAAAGACACATGTTTACTTTAGATCTCAGACAATGAATGAAGGTTAGATCTTGACATTTATCATATGAACTATTGGCATATAACATATCAATGTCACATATCCATCTTACCATTTTATACCCACATGTTCTCTCTTTTTGTATATATCACATGTCGTTTACTACTCACCTGTCAGAAAAAGCTTCGATTTTTGTTAGTTTTCAGAAATGACAAAAAAGTCTTCTTAAAAAATAAAATCTTTAATTTTTTTAAATTCACCAATCAAAATGCTTCAAAAGTATTATATTAATGATGTTCCAACTTAATAGCCCTATCACTGTTGTTGCAAATCTTCATGTATTTCAATGATCCAGTAAAAATGCAAGTCAAACTTCTGCCCATTTTGTTTTAATTGATACATATAATCCTTCAATATGGATTGCGTTTAGAAGGATGACGTGCTCCATCTTGCGTTGATAGGAAACAATACGTATACGTGTATAGATATAGGGCCCACAATGAAAAGGTAAAATTGTCTAACATGAATACTTGCGGATGAATAAATGTAAAACTCACAATAAAAAAGTAAAAGTATCTAATATGAAATTATCAATTTTTCCTTTTCATTGTAAACATGTGCATGTAGCACTTTTTATTAGTATTGGATGGAGTTTGTCAAACCTATTAGACCTATTTCCATAATTTGTATATTATATTAATTTTATTAGATATACATGTGAATTATATACCATGAAATGGCACGTGCGATGTTGAGAGTATTAGATAAATGACCATCAATGGCTATGAGGACATTTTGCTCTCAGTAGTCTATTCATAATAGAGATCTCGAGTGATTCGTACTTGTATGCTGTTAATCAAACTTCTAAATGGTTCATTTTCATATTATTTATTGTTATTAATGTTATTTATTTCTAAGACAATTTTTTTAATCGTTTGAAATTAAAATTAAGAATAGCATTAATATTTCTCAAATAAGAGAATCACCTCATACTAAAAAAGTTGTTAATGTTAACATATAACATAAGTTTATAAATATAAATTAACATTCTTATTATAAATACATAAGAAAATTATAAGAAAAATTCAAAAAGAACGCATATGATCATAGAGAGCGACATCTTATTGCAATGACTAATCTTATAACGCTCACACATTATTTAGATAAAGTTTAATGATTTGTATGTTGTTGATTTATTATAAAGAAAGAGTTATGTAGAGTCATTAATTTATATTTAACATGTGGGTGCTTTGTTTAACATAAGTAGACTAGCTTGATTTTTTAGTTAATGGTATGATTTCATGACTACGATGTAGTAAAAGCTTAACTGATAAAACTTTTCTTATGATCTAAAGCAAAAGATACTCTTCTCATTTAAGTAAAAATTTATTATAAGATACATCAATCAAATAGTTCTTTCTTAAAAAATAGCTCTTATTCATTAAAGGCCTGTTTGATTTTTTAACTCAACTATAATTACCTTATAAATAGGTAATAATTATTTACGTATGTAATTAATATATCATTCCCAATGCAAACAGTGATAGCTTACCTTATAAACACCAAGAGAAATTTACTAAATAAATGTAGGGCCCACCGTGATATATGTGGCTTATCCACACTACCCATCCATTATGTCAACTGAATTTAGCGTTAACTTAAAAATGAGGCAGATCTAAAGCTTATCTTCAATGGACCACACCACAATAAACAATGAGAATTCAAAACTTACCATTAAAAACTTATTAGGGCCCCTAAAAGTTTTGAATTAAGCTGATATTTCTGTTTTCCTTTTATCCATGTCTGTGTGACCCTGTGATCTCGTTAGACAACGAATAAACCTCAATGTGGGCTTAGTAAAAGAAACAACTTTTAATAGTGGACGAATTAAGATCATTGTTTCCTTTCTTGCAAGCCATTTGAATGTTGGATCTATTTTATTTTTAGCTCATGCCCCAAAATGTTATGAGGAAACAGAATGATCGATGTATATATATCATATAAATTATAGTGGAGCCCACATATTAAGTTCAACACTTTTGAACCGATTTTTAATGTGAAATTACTCACTTATTTTCAAACCAGGTGAAAAAGTAATAATTACTTATTTACCATAAATTTATACATATCATGAAAAATCAAACAAGTCATAAATAATTCAAGTGATAGATATGACCCTATTAATAAATATGATACTTGCAATGCCTATAGAAGAAAAAATGAATTTAAAGAGCTTGAGAGAGACATAAATTATTCTTGTTGACCATAATTTTAAAATGATTATTCCTCATTATTCTTGCATGCAACATTTATGTGCATCTATTTCAAATGTCTAAATTGTGAGAAATGTTATGAACGTATCATGTCTCCAAGTAATACCAGTTAAAATATCTTACATGCCAAATTAATTTGTGCATGGAGTTCTTAATAAACACATTATATGAAGAAAATTAGCACCATTACTAATCAATCAGGGAGTACATTCATGACATGAAAAAAAAAAAATTTAATGTGCTCAACTAATCAACTAACATATAAATTTAAGACATGAATAAATGGTTTGAAAAATAATAACTACTCATATTCAACATATGCATGCTCTGCTTAATATAAGTGGAATAGCTTGTTTTTTTAGTCAATGACATAATCACAAGAACACCATATAGTAAAGACTCGACTGATTGAACATACCTTTTGTTATCGAGTAAAGTAACCATTATCATTCAATTGAGATTTATTTGAGAAACATTCATTAAATAATTTATTAAAAAATCATTTTATTTATCGATAATAGATATGACACTTACAATGGATATAGAAAAAGATATTTGAAAGGCTTAGAAGAGACAAAGGATACTATTGTTCATCACAAATTTAAAATGATGGTAGCTTATTATGTTCGCATATAACATTCATGTACATTTATTTAGACAGTCCAAATTGTGAGAAATATTATTAATGTATTATATCTCCAAATAAAATTAATAAAAATATTTTAACTTTTAAATGATTTTTAATAAGCAGATGGTTATAGGTAAAAGTCTTTAAAATGACATCAATTAATATATTTTCATCATTCAATTGATAAGTACGTACAAAATAGACGGTTAAAAATAAAGAGAAATGCTCAAACACTTACTGCATATTCAATTGGTTGGCAGTGGTGCTACCATGGTGTTTGTATATCTGACTCGTCCAATAAAGTTGTCCCACCATAAAGATGAGACACTCCAAAAGTTAAGAGGATTGAACCATCAGGTAGGATATACTATATATATATATATATATATATATATATATATATATAATGAAAAACTATAGAAAAAAAACTATATATTCTTGCGTGGTGCATTTAATGACAGATTAACATGATTTTTAAGAATTTCATTTTTACAATGAAACAATCTTGTTGGAAGAGAGAGATATCATACAAACACTATAGTGGGCCTACATGCTCACTAATTTTACATATGACTAGTTGTGTGTGGGTACCTCTCGATAATAAAATAATGAGTAGTTTTCCAACACACATCTTTACCTTTAAATTATCTTTAAAAAATCGCATGTAGATTTTTTTTCATATTTTCTCTTAGTACTTTGAATACCAATAATCATTTTTATTTGAAGGCTAGGTTACTTTGATTAGTACATCAACATTGGAATTATTATTTGGACAGTCGAAATCGAAATACAGGCAAGATGGGATGAATGGAATGGGATTCCATGGTAATTAAATAGCAGCAATTACACTCTAGTGTGTCGTTAAGCTAGAGAGTATGAGTTGACAGACATGAATCAAAGACAAGGAATCAAGAATGTTGTATAGGTGGCCCTATTTGATGAACATCTCACATCTCACACACATGTACTTTGACAGTAGGTGTGGGCCATCGGGCATTCCTTTGTCTCTCTCTCACGGATGTCTTATAATACACATGTATGTGCATGATATGTCAATGCTTCATAATGGGTCTATGATGTGGCATGGTGTATCACTAAGACATGCATTATTAGAAACTTCAAATAAATATGCTCATTTAGATAGATGATGGGCATCACAGCAAAAATGTTAATTTTATAAAATTTCACAAGATCTAAACCTTTTATCTACAGGAAGTATATATTCATGCTTCATGCAAAATACAAAGCTTGACCACTCTTTAATTCACCACAAAGTACATCATGAACAAGGACTGCCATTAATTATTTTTCTAGTGATCCATTTATTTCAACCATATGAAGTCCGCGAGAACTTCTTAATGCACCATACACCGTGAAAGTTAAAGGTATATAAATTCACATTCTACATATTTGCACCACATCGACAAATATACTGCAAAGTGGACGGTCCATCTCATGCACGTAAATACTGCAGTATTTCTCTTACATGAGCTGGACAATATACAATAGGTAACCCTTAATCTTTGCAAAGTATATATGCATTTTTATTTTTAATAAGTTCAATTAGAAATTAATCAATCAATACCATTCATCCATTTTTTTCATCGTTAAGAAATCATGAAATAGTAAATTATACAAAAAAAAGTGAGATTAAATCAAATAATATCAAGACATTTTAAATTGAATATGACTCGTTAGTTTATTTTTCTTAACCATCCATCTATAAGTCCAAAAATGAAATTTAAATTTACCAACAAACTAGAAAATAACGATTAACAAAACAGTTGGATGGTCCAAATTATAAAATAGTAAGTCCTACTCCAAAAAGAAATGCAGGAACATGGTTCAAATATATGAACTACGTACCATGTAATTCCATAAGTTACCAAGAAAGAGAGATCTTTTTCCCTATTTTGTGCCTGACCCAATGGCCGCGGGGCGGGCAGACCCGATCAAACGGACCATCTCACTCCCCCCTATCTCTCTCTAAAAGAGAATCTCAAATGCATAAAGAGCTGGTAGTCTCTCTCTCCCCGTTTTATTCTCTCTTCTTGCCACCTCTCTCTCTCTCTCTCTCTCTCTCTCTCTTCCATGTATTCCGTACGGATTAGGGTTGGGGCTCCAAATCCCTCTTGATTCTCTCTATCTCACACTCTTCTCAGCTTGAGAAGGGGAATTCCTACCAAACCTCCAGTGTTCCATCTTTCTGAGCTGTTTTTCGCATTTTTGGCGGGGAAATTAGGGCTTGTTCTGAGCTGATTTTTATTTTTATTTTTAAAATTTGGCTCTGTTTATTTGTTTTAGAACTTCTCGAGCTGGTGGAGAGGTGTTTGGATTGCATTTGGTGATGTGACTTGATTCTAATATATTCTGTTCTGGGTCGACGGCGGTGGTGTCGGTTTGGTTTTTTTCTAGGGTTCTTGGGCGGTTTTGTTTTGGGAAGACTTGGTTGAGGAATTAGGGTTTGGACGGTGACTTTCTGTTTGGAGTCTGCAGCGGTGTTGGATTTGATTTTGTTCAGGTAATTTTTGGTGTGATTTTGAGTTGTATTTTGTGGGATTGAGCTTGGATTTGAAGCTTTCATCGTTTGATAGTTGGCGATTATTTGGGATTTTTTTCTCGTAATTTTGTTGCGTGGGAATATATTGAAGTGAGGGTATGCAGAATTGTGTTTTCGATTTGGCGCGTAGGTGGGGCACACCTGATCCAGGCCATTTGAATTGTGGGTACTGTCTGCATGGGTTGCGCTCTGGGAATCTCTCCCATTGGAATTCTTGCTTGATGGTGAGTGGATTCTCTTGAACTAGTGGTGAAAGAAACTGCGCTTTTGCATGCCACTGATCGAACAGCCAAGATCCTCCAGTGGAGAATTTTGTGGTTGTTTGCCTCCCATCCATGCTGGTCCACTGAAAATGAATCCTGTACTGTTGCTGGGTCTTAAAAATGCAGTTTTGCTTGATCGAGCCCTATATTTTGCCTGTTGTCTTGTCTGATTCTTGTAGACATGGTCTGTCATCGTGTTCAGGTAGTTGCGTAGAGTTTCTTCCTTTGCTAGCTGATTTTTGTTCTTGTAGATGATTTGGGTCGTGGGTCTTTTTGACATATTCCCTTCTGTTTTTCTCAAGATTCTAGGTTTACAAGTACCAAGAGTTTTGGTTGATTGTTTTCTTCTGCGTTTTGTGGATGATCATGGAGCCTTTTTCTGATATCCAGGTGAATCATTATTTTTGGGGGTTTTGTCAGGGTTATTTTGATCAGGTGTCTTCTCAATTTGGTTTTGATGATCTGTGATTTCTTCTTGAGTTTCTGGCAGCATAGTTAACTGATAAACAGCTTGTGCTGCATATTCTGGTTAATCTTTTTTCTGAGCTTCTCTATCCTGTCTGCGGTGCACAGTTTATGTATCAAATTCCCTCCACAAAACATGTGAAGGGGTCGCAACTCACCATTGATCTGGGAAATTCATTGGGTGGATGAGTGGATTCCTTACCACTCTCCAAAATTGCTTTGGATGAACAATCCTACCTTTCTGATCAGCGGGTTCCTTCCTGTTCAGTGCTGATGACTGCAAGTTTTCATTTCTGTCGTCTATTTTAGGTCATCATTAGGATGGATTAGTTAATCAGTGAAAATTTCTGCTATGGCCCATCGATATAGGTGCGTTTTAGATGAATGGTTTGGATCATAGAGTATTGGGCCATGTGTCTGATCTTCCTGCAGTGTGCATGATGATAAATCTTCTCTGTGGCTCATAGAATAGATTCTCCTGTTTTTATTTATATCCGGTGATTCTTATTGCAAATTATTTCATTCATACAGATCCTTTTGATGTCTTTGATTTTAACTGAGGTATAGGGTTCATGAGCAGATTGATCCTATTTTGGCTCTGTTGTATCGGGTTGGGGAATTTGGGATATAGATATTTTATTTTGTCTGCATTACATTTTTCTTTCCTTTTTCTTTTCCTTTTTTTTTTTTTTTTTTTTTTTCAGTAAGAAAGTTTTAGTAGGAACCAAATGCCCGACCATGCTAAACGTGACCTCCCTGGAAAAGGGGGTGCATCCATTTTAACACTGCAACATAAACATGTTCTTCTCCTTGGAGTAATCGACTGAGATTTTATTTCCATCTTCTTATTTTCAGAGAATCCTTTATGTTTGGATTCTTTTGATTAATCAACTGAGATTGGTGTGTGATCAGGTTTGAGCAGATGAGTCGTACAACGACAAATGAGAGCGACAGCGGAATGCTTGCAAAGGACCAGACTGATTCACCTTCAATGGATGAAAGCAGCTGTGGAGGGGGGATGGGAGGAGCAGGCCTTTTGAAGAAAGGGCCCTGGACATCCGCAGAAGATGCTATTTTGATGGATTATGTTAAAAAACATGGAGAGGGGAACTGGAATGCTGTGCAGAAGCACTCGGGCTTGTCTCGTTGTGGCAAAAGCTGTCGTTTGCGATGGGCAAATCATTTAAGGCCAAATCTGAAGAAGGGGGCCTTTACGGCTGATGAAGAACGGATGATCATTGAACTCCATGCGAAAATGGGAAACAAATGGGCTCGGATGGCTGCACATGTAAGTGTACATTTCATTTTCATTTCCATGTGAATTTGTGCGAATCATCTTTTAATTATATGCACCATGCAATTTTCTCACTAATGTAATTTAGGCAGCAGACATGATGGTAAGCCAGCCATAGAAGCTTGAGATACCAGTATATCCATGCAGTTATTTTTTAAGACTAGAAATTATATTGTTGCGTGTATATGCTACATTGCTACATAAAAGTAAGCATCAGTAAAAATCGGTGAACAATAAAATACGTTCCTGGGCACAGATCAGTGAGGCCATAGTGCCTCTCCTGGAATCTGATGTCGTGCCAGTTTGCGTTGAGGAACAAATGACAAATACTATGTTTGATGCATAGAATGGGTGGTGTATCCAGGATCCCAATTGCAATGATCTGCCAACTAGGATCAGATTGGTGGGCCCCATGGGCTGTCTGCTCAGATTGTGGACCACACACGTGAGCACTGTTCTTCTGTGCACTGTTTGTCTGTACATATGCATGGACTAGCATAACTAACTAGCTTCTTTTGAGTTTCAAGTTTTGTAGAAGTTTCTTTTTTAATTAGGAAACCTGTTTATCAAGCTAATGACAATTGACATGATGAGCAGATTAGGAAGCTTATTGAAGAAAGGCCTATGTGTATGAGGCCATATAAATGGAACTAGACATGGTTGTTTTTTTTTTTTTTTTTGGAAAGGTGAACTAGGCATGGGTGTTTAAAAAAAAAAAAAAAAAAACTATTTTTAAAAATGATTAATGACTTTTTGCTTTTAACTGGTGATGGTGGAAGATTGTGGGGTGTGATGTTCCCAAAACTAGTGGTGCGATGCACTAGTTCTATCCTTTCTTGTGGTGTGGTGCCCTAGAAACTGTTGAAATCTCATTCAACAGCCTTTTCCTTTTCTTTTTTTTCCTTGATGAATGTGTGCAACTGAGTGGTGGTCTTGGAAGTGATTTTCATCCACAAATCTGGTACGTGTTTTAAGGGTCATGTATATCTTAATCCTGGCTTAGTTTCTGCTTGATCTTGTGTTGTTTTTGTTATCAGAGCCTCGATATGGTGTCTTTTTCGTCAGTTTTGGTATATAGCACATTCCTAATCTCTTGGGAGTTTGTTTTCGCTCCGGGTTTAACAGTTTCATTTTTTGTTATTGCTCTGCATAAGCTCAGCTGGTTTCAAGATATTCAATAACGGTAATGGTGGCTGCAATGGTCAGTTTACAGGTCTATGCCCCACTGCCCCTCCCCCCTCTTCCTTCTTTCTAGAACAGGCGTTACAGTACTCTGTCGTGTAATGGATCCCATTGTTACTGTTACATAACGGTTGTTACGGGCCCATTATGGTCCCTTTTTTTTTCCAGAAATGGGTGTTATAACCTTGTATCGCGTAATGGATCCCATTAGTATCGTTACATAATGGTTGTTACAGACCTACAGGTCCATTATGACCAACCCCCCCCCCCCCTGCAGAATGGGCATTACTTTATTGCGTAATGGGTCCCACCATTACTGTTACATAATGGCCATTACATAACTGTTTTTTAATACCATGCCTGGTTTCGTTTGCATCTGTATCTGGTATCAATAAACAAAAATCTGCAACAAATCTGTTTTCTGCAAACCTGCTAAGAAAAATCAATTGATCAAATCTAATTTACTGTGTGCCTCATCAATTGAATTCCAAAATCTTTTTTTTTGTTTTTGGATGCAAAATTATTTTGTAATTATTGTTGACCTGATTTATCTTTCTTGCTGCAAATATGCCTTTTAAAGTTAATCTGTCAGACCCAATGTTGTTGTCTGCTTCAAGTCACTGAAATTGAACAAAAGAACTCCAGATTTGTTCTGCTGCAAGTTATTATGATTGGCCAGTTTGTCTCTGCATTCAACCCAGTTTCCGCAGACCAAGTGTTAAATTTATAGGTTTTGGGTGGTTTGGAATGATTCTACTGTTGGTTAAATAAGAAAGCCTGAATTTCAGAAAGTAGTTGAAATAATCAGGACCACAAGCTGAAACTGCATTAATCTAGTTTAGCAATCTTATTTTCTTATCTTTTTTGTGTGTTTTTTTTTTCCTTTTCTTTTTCTTTGATGGATAAACCAAAATTTTTTGAAAATGCCAAAAAAAAAAAAACAACCAACCTGGGAGAGGATCCAGTGCCCTGGAACCGAAGGTAAAAAAGGAACCAAATTGGCTAGGCTACCACTTCTCTGAGGATCCAGAGCATCAACCCTCCTATGAATTGCCTCCGGTGATACCCTATTTAAGTAGGAGTAAGAGACCGCATCAATCACCATACTCAGAGAATCCCTACAAACAGAGAGCCTTGGCCCCAAGTGGGCAGATGCGTCGTGGATGTAGCAGACCCTAGTGGGGTTCCCAACCACTATGGAATTTGCAGTCTTCTTCTGGATGAAGCGGGCAGAGTGTTAGTTGCTTTATCTGTTTCAGTCAAAGTTGAATCTATGAGTAGAACCATTGTGCTTGCAGTTAGAGATGCTATCTGCACTGTTTTCAATCAGTTTTCCCAGTCCCCCATTTCAGTGGAGGTGGCCGATAAACATGATTGTTGTTGCACTGAGGGGACCGTGGCTTATCCATGTAATCTGTTTTGAGTTTTTGATGTGGACATCCGAGCACTTATGGCTAGACAATCATCGCATGGGGCCCAAAGGACGCAAGTCGCATTCATAGCCATTGTTAAAGACCCCACACTGGGTAGATGTGCGTGGGTTGATTGTTTGGAGCGTTTGGATTGTTGGATTGCATGGGTGCATTGATCGGCCCGTTGGATCGCGCACGATGGACCTTTGGCCTAGCTTGATCGTGGACCACCCCATTGGCTATGAATAGTTTATGATAGTTTAGATTTATTTGTTTTGAGTAATTTTTGTCATTTAGTTTATTATTTTTGGACTATTTTATGTTTTACTTGAGATATGGTTTTTTTTTTTTTTTAATGAGAATTCTTTCCTGAGAGAGGTTTTTTTTTTTTTTTTAAAGAAAAGATAAAAGGTTTGGACCCTCTTTAGGTTTTGATTATTATGAACCATGAATGAAAAGAGTTTCCTTTCCTTTGCTATGTGATTTAGCAATTCATCCTGCGATGGGATTGATGGTGTGAAGCCATTTGGGGAGTGATTCCCTTAGTTATCCTCTTGTTTTCTTCCTCTCTCTCAAGGTACTCCTCTTCTCATCTCTCTTTCATCTTCTTTTTCTGTTTCTTTTTCTTATGATTCTAAACTAACCTAGACCTAACCCACACCTAACTGTTCTGGACGAATGTGGAGCGACAGGCGGAAAGATCTGGAAAGGATCTGGTCTCTCATTGGGTTGAGATGAAAGAGATATTAAGAGAAATATCTTCCCTTTTCCTATGAACCTTGACTCCTAGATCAATGGCAATCCCTTAGGCAAGGTTCCATGTTTGTAACTGATTACATCGTGCGCTTTGATGAATACATGATGCTATGTAATGTTCAAGAAGACTCACTAGTTACACTATCCCATTTTAGAATGGGCTTTTGCCCAGAGATCTAGCGTGAGCTCATTCATCATGATGTGAACACTGTAGAGCACACCTATCAGGTGGTGTAAGAGTTGGAGCGGTATCTGAAACTGCCATTCGTGAGGCGGGTTGATCCAATGTATTATAACATCGAGCCCACTTCGCAAGGAGCCGGACCAAACGTTGGAACTCAACCCAATGGCCCTACTAGTTCGAGACCCATCTACAGAGAAGAAAAGGGGAAAGGGTTGGCTGGTACTAGTGTGCGGGCTGATGAGTCCATGCAATGTTACAATTGTTGAATATATGGGCATTTCACACATCAGTGTCCTACAAAAGAGAGAAATAAGGCCCTTGCCATTGGCGAGTTAGATAAAGATGTGGCTGATCAGGGTGAGTACTAAGAAGAAGTTTATCGGCCCGATGTCACTGGAACTAGTGACGAAGAGGTTGAGCATGTTGAGACTGCACCCCTTGCATTTGTTAAGTGTGTCTTGGATCCTCTTCCTCCCACAGTCACCACATAAACAAGAAGATGAGTGAGAATAGCGAAGAGTCACAACCTAAGTCTCTCCATATTATAATTATGAAAGAATTTGACAGAGAGGCTAAGGATGGAACAATAGAGTCAGTTCCTATGTCAGTATCCCATAGGCTGTCAGAGTTCCCAAAGAATTTGTCGTATCCATGATTCACATGTTGAAATTAGAAAACAGATTAACATGAGCAATGAAATGCACAGGATATTCGCTGACTCTCATTACAAGTTCAGAGAGTTTTAGATAGGTGACTATGTGATGGTTTGTATGAGGCCCAAACGGTTTCCGCAAGGGGCCATTAAGAAATTACAAGCCTGTAGTGCATGACCTTATAAGATACTGAGTAAATTGAGACATAATGCATATGTTGTGGATCTTCCACCTGAGATGGGTTTCAGATCTATATTCAAAGTGGAAGATCTTTTGTCTTTTGAGGGTCCAATACCTACACCTATTAGCCTTTATTTAGATTATCACCTTGATCCAGATGATAGCTTTCCTGACCTGTCCCATGACCCTTGGCCTATACCTGCATATTCTTCCTAGCATTTACCTCTTTTGCCATACACACCTACCAAAAGAGAAACAATAGAGGATATCTGGGATGAGTGAGTAGTTTCCACCCAACATGGAGGTTGTCAGTAGTACCTTATCAAGTGGAAGGGTAGGCCATATTCAGACAACATATGAATCACAAAGACAGAGCTTCAGGGATGAGACCTGGATCTCCTCAAGCATCACTACCGCTTTATTTCGGGAGAGGTGATATCTCCTCAGTCAAGGGGAATTGATGAGGACATCTGGGCACTTATGGCTAGACGATCATCACATGGGGCCCACTGGGCCCAAGTCGCATTCTTAGCCATCATTGAAGACCCCACATTGGGTGCATCGATCGACTCATTGGATCGCGTATGATGGACCTTTGGACCACTCTTGATCGTGCCCCATCTTGATTGTGGACCATCCCATTGGCTATGAATAGTTTAGGATAGTTTAGATTTATTTGTTTTGAGTAGTTTTTGTTGTTTATTTTATTATTTTTGGACTATTTTATGTTTTACTTGAGATAAAAGTTTTTTATTTTTTTCAAATGAGAATTTTTTCCTGAGAGATTTTTTTTTGTAAAAGTCTCCTTTTGATATCATAAAGGTTTGGACCCCTTTTAGGGTTTGATTATTATGAACCATGAATGAAAAGAGTTTCTTCTCCTTTGCTATGTGATTTAGCAATTCATCCTGTGATGGGATTGATGGTGTGAAGCCATTTGGGGAGTGATTCCCTTAGTTATCCTCTTGTTTTCTTCCTCTCTCTCAAGGAGGAACTTCTCTTCACATCTCGCTTTCTTCACCTTCTTCTCTTTCTTCTTATTCTTCTTCTTTTCTTTTGATTCTAAACTAACCTAGACCTAACCTACACCCAACCGGACCCAAGCTCTAGCCATGAACCATACATCGGGAACAGTACAGCATGAACGGTGTCTGTACGGATAGCCCCAATCCGTGGCCTCATTGCTTTGAATCTTCAACTTCTCTCATCCCTTTGATCCCCTTTACAAAACGCCTAAACATGAATCCCAAAGCCTAACCCTAATATTTCCAAATTCCAAAATCACCAATCTTTCCAAACCCTAATCCCCAAATCTGAATTTCCCCAAAATCCTATGACCCTAAACCTAATTTTACCAAAATTCCCTAACCTATTAACCCCTAAACCCTCAAATCCCTATCCCCAAAATCCTAAATTCTCTAATCCCTATATTGAAACCCTATATTCTTAGTTTGCTAAATACTCTAAACTTATTCCCTACATTCCCTAACCCTTAAAACTTCCCTAAGCATGCAAAACCCTTGGAACTCAAGTGATTCCATTAATGTTCAGATTTAATACCTATGCTAGGGGGGAGTCCTATCTTTTACACGATCCTAATTACTTGATACTTTATAAAAATCACATTGCGGGATTGTTAGGTGATTTTAACCTTAACATGTTACAAATATGAGTTTCTTTAACTTGTGGTAGTTTAGCATTATTTTGTCTTTTGATTGCTCTAGGTAATCCGCTATCTAGTTTCAACGTATCATTTTAGGTTAGATCATCTCATCCTACATCAGTTTTCAAAGAGATAAGATCTTTTGTTGGGGTAGTAAATATTTTATTTACTTTGTCAATCAAAGAGTGATGCAACCACGGGATTGAAAGTGTATGCTAGGAGAAAGCATCACCTGCACATCTAGAGATCTAAAGAAATCTCACAAATCTTGACAGTTTACAACTATGATTTTTTTTTATTTTTTATTTTTAAATGAAAATCAACCCTTTGACTGTTGACCTATGACCGAGTTATCATATGGGCAATATTGGTCTCATCCACTAGGCCTTGGAATATGCAAAACAGATCCATTTTTATTTTCCGATTTGGATTAGTAGTTTGAGATATGCTTGTTTTAGTGTTGATTTTATTGGTAGGGGTATTTATATAATATAAGGGAATAGGGCATCTCATGGGGCATGGGATCTGTTTGCCTATAAATACTTGCTATATGTTAAACTTTAGGGATGCTTGTTTTTCTTCTCAATAAGAGTTTTCATTATGAGAACTACAAAGTTTTGAATCTGCATAAAAAGGGTGTGTGATATCTCAGCACGAGAAGGGCGTGTAATATATCTTTTAATCTCCAGTTGAGTCATATCCTAGATTCTCTACTATTTCCGGTTTTTCCTACTTCCATCTTTTGTTTCTATCCTCTAAAAAAAAAACCTTTTATTTGTTTCTCTGCGTAATCGCTGCCACATGAATTCATGTTCTTGTTTGAATATGTTCAGGCTTGATTCTGCGAGTTCTATTTGATTCTATTCCATCGAAGCTATTGGTTTTTGATCGTCGGATTAATTTGAATCTGCAGATTGATCTGAGGATTTATTTTAAACAGACGATCTTTTTTTTTTTTTTAAATTTCTGCCTCAGACTCTTTTTGTTGAATCTGATTCGTGATTCATGAGGACTGAATTATCAGAACAGTTAAGTCGACTGAAGTAGATCAGCCTGTGAAATCCTAGATACAAAGTTCGCTGTTTGCTTCGTACGCATCCCAATGCAAATCTGCATTTTCTGTTAATCAACCTAGAGTTACCCTGTTTACAACCAACCGACAGTCCATTACCCAAATAGCCTATACCTTATCTTCCTTTAACCCTTAAACTCTCAGCGTACGCTATCCAGCCATAGTTTCCCTTATTTTAAACCATAAACCTATCCCATTTATCCTAGATTTTGCTGAAGCAAACTCAGATTATTCAGAATTTGCTGTTGTTTTCCAAGATCCCCATCTAGGAGACTAGGGCACATCACAGAACCTAATCCATTGGTGCTTGACCTTGTAACCTTGGGGACCTTGCGCCCATCTTTGTATTGAGAATTCCCTTCCCTTCCCTTTAGTTTTGAATGAACTTTGTTAACCTTTCAACAAGTAAAAAAAAAAAAAAAAGAAGAAGAAAGAAAAGAAAAGAAATACATCTTCTTTTGCAGTAACCACCCTGCATGTTGCCACCAACTCCCCATCCATGCTCCCCTTCCAGTTCCTTCAGTGCAGACCCTACCACCTTCAACCGCCAAAGCCACCCACCAGCACATGAAACCCAGGCTCACCAATCGACTGATGCAGCATGGAAGGCAGACGAGTGGGAGAATTGAAGGCCAAAATATGAAAAAATGCCGATATAGAATAAGATGGATCATTGCCCCCCCAAAATTATCTTCAGTGGTGGGATTTAACAAGTTGATCCATCACCTACCGAATTAGGTAGAGATGGTGTTCCAGCACTCAAGCACCTATTCTTGAGTCGACTTATCTGAGAAACATGTCTCTAGGTCAGTGACAGTTCAATTCTCTCAATCACAGGAGTCAGACTTGAAATATCCTGGAATCTGCAAGCCAGCTCAGCAGAAGGCACCACATGATTTGGGCCATGTATCCTCTCTACAGAACCCCCTGATCAATCAACAAAAATCAACAGCTCCCTGAGCATCTGAATTCTGAGGTTACCCTAGGTCCTACCTTGCCGCCAGCACCCCCCTGGATCTCTGCAATTGAGGCAACAATCAACCCTAACTCCGACGACCTCATGCCATATGCAGTAACATATTCCCCACATACAATGTCTGTCAGGGGGGACTGCTGGAAATATCCCTTTCTCCATGTACAGTTCGCAATGAGGAAATGCAATGTCTCTGATTAGCCCTACTAGTTCCATTATCGTGAAAAATAGGGGGGAAAAAGTTCTCTGACTTCCAATTTCAACGCCTTCCCAACCACCAACTCCGACCTCAAGAGGATCTTGAGCCTAGCAAAATGTGACAAAGTTTCTCTTTGATGACATATTATCTATCTCCAATACCTACCTGAATCTAGACCCAATCTCACCAACCACCAAATCTATCCATGTGTGAATTGGAATTCCGAATACATGAATCCATGGGCCCCTGCTTGTAGCAACATCAGATGGGCTCCATTTGTCTACCTTCATCAGAGACATTGGTCAATAGAAGCAGAGTCCCTTGCGAACGCCACCAACTCCTCCTGCAAGCTGAAGGTAGTAGGGGTCAGTTTATCCATTACAAGCTTCGAAGTGCCAAATGGGAAACTGTTAATGCATCCAACATGTCGACTATAGAGACCCCTCCACAACCAGGCTGAGCATCTCCTTCAATCTTTTGTCAACAATAGGATTTGGTACCTGAAGCATTGGCTCACCAGTGCCATGAGAGCCTTCCTCTGAAACAAGCGCCTTTGAAGGAGCTAGTTAGTCCACTGTTCAAAGGCTTGAGCCTTTCGGATTAGGGTTATCAGTGTTGGCCATGAGATGACGCTTGATGCCTTTATTGTACTCCACAACCTTATATTCTCGCTTGTTCTAGAATTTTAAACCCTTTGGATTCGTTTCTATAGTACTTCTAAATTCTAATACCTGATTCGTTTCTATAATACTTCTAATACCTGCTACAAACAACCAATATGAATTTGATGCCTCCACTACCCACTACTTGCTTCTCAAGACAACTGCTATGCAACCCTAATTGGCATCTAGACTTAATGCAGGACCCACATAACCAATAGAGAAGGTATTTGAAGACCTTTTGTTCTTCGGGTTGAGGCCCCATAGGTTATTCAGTCCGCGAGGGAGGGTTGAGGCCCCATAGGTTATTCAGTCCGCGAGGGAGCGTTGAGGCCCCATAGATTATTCAGTCCAGGAGGGAGGGGGGGGAGAGATGCTACAATTATTTTCTGAAAATCAATATTGTATCGTAAACCCCATCAAAATGGATCAAATCACAAAATGTATGGTTTTTCTAAGAAGTTTTTTTTTTTTTTTGTAGAGAAGTTAGAAAGAAATATAGATAAGTGTAAAAAAATTGTACACATAAGAAATTAGTTAGGTCACCATTTCCCATCCATATATGTCTATTAAACAATTATGGACATTGTCCTACGAAAGCAATAAATTTATAACTATAATGTTCAAGCCAAATATGTTTTCAAACAAAAGAAACAATCCATAAATGCGAAACATCTTGATGTGCAAATGCGAAGAGTCATAAATCCTCATGTTATCAATTTTCTGTTCCATTGTGAAATCATAATGGAAATGACAATCTTAAAGTCATCTCAGTGTTTTTTGAATTCATAAGAAACTTGTGAAATCCAAGCAACTTCCCCACTATAGCCTATTTGACACCTCTACCATTCACTACTTGCTGCTCGAGACAACTATTATTCAACCCTAATTGACATCTAGACTTGATGCAGGACCCACATAAACAATAGAAGGTCTTTACAGATCTTTTGTTCTTTGGTTGATGCCCCATAGGTTATTCAGAGTCCCTATTTTATAGTTGTTTTCCTTTTTTATATCTAGCTATAGTCGATTGGCTATATGATATCCAGCCTACTACCCCAGCTGTGTGGACATTGTCCCACGAATGCAATATATTAATAACTATAATGTTCAAACAAAAGAAACAATCCATAGATGCAAAACATATTGATGTGCAAATGTGAAGGATCATAAACCCCCATGTTATCATTTTTTTTTTTCTGTTCCATTGTGAAATCATAATGGAAATGGCAATCGAAAGTCATCTTAATGTTTTTGGAATTCATAAGAAACTTGTGTAATCCAAGCAACTTCCCCACTATCGCATAAACTTACAGTTGTCAACAGAGAAATAGATCTTCTCTTGCTCAATGCCAAATCAGACAGAAAAGCCAAAATCCAAAAACAAATGATAACATCAAATGCATGATGTTTTCTTTATCCTTTGCATTTATTTATTTATTTTGAAAAGCTTCTTTATCCTCTGCTTTAGGGATGAAAAAAAAAAAAAAAACCAATAAAACCCTTCAAAATCCAAATCCTCCATCAATTTTTTAAATGTTGAAACGTATTTTTTACCCCTTTTTTCTTTAGTTTAGAATGGAAAGTAAGACCTTTGATTAAGGGGGAAAAGCCTCAGCTAAAATTGAAATTTCTCAATTCGTGACTTCCATTAAATAAAAAAAATGAATTGCATCGTTTATTTGAATCCATACAGTCATAAAAAGATTGAATAATAAATCATAATCCAATAATCCATACAGTCATATAAAGATTGAATCATAAAGTATACTATTCATTCCAGAAACTGTTTGTATGACTGATTTAAATTGTTTGATACTATCTTGATAACATTTACTATTATTCTACCTAATCGGTCCTGCCCTGTATCTGTTTTACCTCATAGGTGTGGTTTCTATGACTCCCCTACACTCCAACAGCTCAGAAAAAACTATTAAAAAGTGGGTTCTGGTAATGTCCCCGGCTTCACGAGGACATCAGCAATGTCCCTAAACCTTTTAAACAGCACACAGAGTGACCTATTGTTGGTTGAACTATTCATTCACCCATACAACTAGGAGCAAGCCATGATGTGAGAATCACGCCGATTGGATGATCCTAACGCTTCGAATGAGGCCAATTTATTCATTTTTTGAAAGATGAATAATATTATTGAACTGGGCCAAGGAGGCTGAAAAACAAAAGCCACAGAAATACAAAGAGACAGAAAACAGAAAGGAAAGCCAACAGAAAAGGCTTTCCTAATTCTTTCTCTATTTCCCACCAAGAAAGAAATATTTCTGAAGACCAACGCGTCCATCTTATTAATTTTCTTACAAAGGTAAGAAGATCTATAAAGAGATGATTTCTTAGTACGCCACCCTCCTAGCTCTACACCATATTTGGCCGAGATTACTGATTTCCATAGGCAGTCTTCCTCGGAGAGAATGCTAAACCCACTTGCCTAGGAGAGCAGAATTAACATCATCCAAACCTGTATACCTGCCCCTCCCTCAGAGATTGAATGTTACAATCGTTTGTTGTTTTTGAGCCACAAATCACGTGGTTAGAATAATCAAATCAAAGTGCTACTTTAGAATCATCGGAAATACAAAGTGGGATCTATCTACTAGATGTTTCAAGTGGACCTGTTTTGTTTATGCAGTCAATCTTGACTGTCCATTAATGCAGGGGCATTTTCACACTGGGCTTGAGTGGGGTCGCCTATTGGATGCAGGGGCACACTCGGGGTGGGTGACTCATGTGATTTAGGGCCCATAGGGGAGGTCTCGTGTTCGAGACTCCTCACCAGGGGTGATTAATGCGCATTTCACACCGGGCTCGAGTGGGGTAGCCCGTGAGATGCGGGGACACGCTCGGGGTGGGCGGCCCATGTGATTTGGGGCCCACGAAGGGGATTCGGCCGAGGTCTTAAAACCCATGAGATGTGGGGCCTGAGCTATGAGATAAAGGGATTAATTCGCCATACTCTAACAGTTCGAGCTTTTAGAGCAAATGGTTAATTGTCCTGCATCAAATTGGTATCAAAGCGGGAGGTCTCAGGTTCGAGACTCCTCACCGAGGGTGATTAATGCAGGGGCATTTTCACACTAGGCTTGAGTGGGGTCGCCTATTGGATGCAGGGGCACACTCGGGGTGGGTGACTCATGTGATTTGGGGCCCACAGGGGAGGTCTCGTGTTCGAGACTCCTCACCAGGGGTAATTAATGCGCATTTCACACCGGGCTCGAGTGGGGTAACCCGTGAGATGCGGGGACATGCTCGGGGTGGGCGGCCCATGTGATTTGAGGCCCACGAAGGGGATTCGGCCGAGGTCTTAAAACCCATGAGATGTGGGGCCTGGGCTATGAGATAAAGGGATTAATTCGCCATACTCTAAAAGTTCGAGCTTTTAGAGCAAATGGTTAATTGTCCTGCATCATCCATTTTCATGATATTGATCATAAGCTTAGGATAATCTGATTGGCATGATTTTATTTGCACCATGACTTGCTCCTAGTTGTATGAAATGAATGGTTCGGACTGACAATAGGTCTCCCTGTGTGCCATTTAAAAGGTTTGGGGGGGACATTGCTAACATTCCCATGAAGGTGGGGAAGTTTCGGGATGTTAGCAAAACCCTTAAAATTTTAAAAATACACCCATAACTTATTATTATGACCCCTTCAGTACTGGCATTACACTTTCATGGACTTTGATCTTGGCCCATTTTGAGCTGCATCAACCATAGTACTGGTTTAAGAAATGAATGCCAGAAGCAATCATGAAACGTGCCATTTTATGGCTTCTATTATAGTACTTACACAAATCTGTGAACTTGATTTGAGAAACAGGGAGCAAGATAAGTAGGTATTTTTACAGATCCTGCTAACCATGGATAGGAACCATTAGATGATGGTCTGGATCACAGACCTGGCCACTAACATGAGCCGATCATTACTAGTTTCATTTTTCTTTACTAAGACTGGTCTCATGGTACAATTTCCTTTGTACTTTATATTTTTCATTCAAACAATTTTATATTGCAAAAATATCTACACTTACAGTATAACCTATTTAATCATATTTGGTTTGCTAAGTGCATAAATGTGAAACCTTGCCTATCCACACTCAGTGACTGGTGCCAATATGGCACGTGTGCGAGATCCGGGCTTGCGATTGGTAGGTGGCACTGATCAGATATTCTGGTTTGAAAATCAGGTCATTTCACTCCCTCATGTGGGCCATGGTGGTCAGATACTCTTGTTTCAAAAATCAGGCCAGTTTTGATCCTCAGTGGGCCATGGTGTACAAAACAAATGATGGCTATTTTGATGGCAATCCATTTGTTTTGTACAATGGCCCTCCTGGGTACAACAGACTGATTTTTGGGCCAGAAGATCTAAACAATGTTGGCTACCTGTTGGAAAGCTTGGATCTTACACACCTGTTCTGTGTTGGCATGGGTGGATGGAGCTCCACACACTTGAGGCTTTAAGCAAGCTTCGTAAAAAATCAAAATACGCAGGCATGATGCATAGAAAACAATGAAAAAGAAACCTCATTTGACCTGAGTTGCCTCTAGCACCTCATGTATGATACTTTAAATTATAAATGGAGCATCCTCGACCAGGTAGCTTCTCTTCATTGCATTGCTCTCTTTCTTGTTATGTTTTAGAACCTTTATTGCCTTTTTCTGAGACATTTCCTCTTCAAATCATTTCAGTTGCCCGGCCGAACTGATAATGAAATAAAGAACTACTGGAACACTCGCATCAAGAGAAGGCAACGCGCTGGTTTACCGCTTTACCCTCCCGACGTGTGTTTGCAGGCACTGAATGAGGGTCAACCTAATCAGAACATTGGCGAATTCGGGGCTGGTGATACACGGCATCATGACCTATTGCAGCCAAACAGTTATGAAATTCCTGACGTCATCTTCGATAATCTGAAAGCCAATCAAGGGGCTTTATCCTATGCACCGACTTTTTCCTCTATTCCCATTAGTAGCATGCTGAATCAAGGGTTGGGACCATCTCAGAACTACAGCTTAGCACCTCCACCAATGCATCGTGTCAAGCGTCTCCGAGAATCTGAAACCTTGTTTCCTGGTTTTCCAGGGGGTGTCACCAACCCATTCCAAAACGACACCTGTGAGAAGGTCCAGTCACCCTTTGGTCTGGGCATTCCCTATGATCCTGATCCCGACGTCAAGAACCCGGCACCCTTTGGGGGTGTTGTTACCGGCAGCCATGCCCTTTTAAATGGCAATTTTTCTGCTTCCAAGCCTCTTCCTGAGGCGGTGAAGCAGGAGCTCCCTTCACTCCAATATCCCGAAACTGATCTGGGCGGCTGGGGCACATCCCCCCCTCTGCCATCAATTGATGCTGTTGATGCTTATATCCAGACTCCTCCGCTGACCATGCATGTGCAATCTGACTGTCTTTCGCCTCGCAACAGTGGCCTTTTAGAGGCACTGTTACATGAATCACAAGCACTAAGCAGCGCAAAGAATCAAACAGCTGAGAAGAGTCCGAATTCGCTGGCAGCGACCCCCACCGACATAATGGACGGGTCGATGCTGAATGAATGTGAGACGGAATGGGAAGGCTACACTGATCCAATTTCTCCCTTGGCCCATTCTGCCATATCAGTCTTCAGCGAGTGCACACCTATCAGCGGCAGCTCGTTGGATGAGTCACCACCTGTTAAAGCACTGCCTGGTAAGCACATTTCTTTTACTTTAAATCTTGATATTAATTGACAATTGTTGCTAGTTATGATGTGTGCTTCATAGAGATTTTATGGTGTGGTCCCCACCATAAAATGAAAATATGTTTGGCAATGAAAACATGGATGGGCCGCAGCCAAAACAAAAGTAAAAATGAACTATTATGAGTTAGACCGGTTGAATGTACGTTGTGGCTATTTTTTTCTCAACTTTCAAGTTAGCTGTCCATTTTGAAGATCACCGATTGGATGGCTGCCGCAATTTGATTTGCTTTGTTTTTGGGTCACGCTCCATCTGCTTGGTAACAACCCTGATCACATTATGCAAGTGCCCGATGTACGGAAGGATGCTTTGACGTGCACCTCATGGGATTATGAAAACATATCATGATAAGCACCCCTCGAGTTAAAATCAGACACTTCATTGATGGTTTCTGCAGGTCCTGAGATCAAGATTGAAAAGGTTGAACATGTCTCTGCCCCAGGTGGGGGAGGAGATAAGGAGAGCATCCCTCGGTTGGACTTCACCAGGCCTGATGCACTACTCGGTGCAGACTGGTTCGAACAAAGCTCCGAATGCGCAAATCACCTGGCGGCCCTTCTCAACGAAGACTTCTGCGGAGATTACAAGCACATGGCCACCGGATCTTCTACACTGAATCAGGGATGGGGACTTGGCTCATGTCCATGGAATAACATGCCTGCTGTATGTCAAATGTCTGAGTTTCCTTGAGGATCCCTGCTTTTCCTCCTCTGGACAAAGGCAGTCTGTGAGATGGGATCCATGGGTTACGTGTATCGTTAGGATGCTGTGTATGGCCCAGTCGTGCTTCTCCAGAACAAGCATACGTGGAAAGGCATTGGATAGAGAGGTACTTTTGCTGCAAAACTTACGCTTTTGTTATTGTTTGTAGAATAACTATGCACTGTTTTAGTATCTGAACATCGCTATTCAATGGGCTTCAATTATTTGATAGATTCCATTACATAATCTTACCTATATAATCATTTACTTATGCTTGGTTCACCTTTCTGAGAAAGAATGTTCCCGAACCAAAACGGCGTTTCCGGGTTTTGTTGTCATTGCAATTTCCGTGGTTGTCTTTGTGGGGGCTGGCAGGTTTGTGATATCGTTTTGGTCTGTGTGCTATGCAATGCTTGGCCCAAATTGCCTATTGCCTGCCCTTTCCTCCTGGCATGTGTTAGAGGTGGGGCCAGTCGAAAGACGGGCAATTCCTACCCCAGATGGGCTAATATATTTGATATCTCCTCTATGGAACAATACCATGGAGGAGATCACCATTGCACATGGATGGTGGGCTATGTTTTCTTTTTACCAGCACATCTGAGGGCTGATTGCAAATGTCTGATGGGGGAATTTTGTATTGGATTGTCCATCCATCATGGGCCCTGCCGGTTGAGCACCATGGATTGTGGAAAGATGGGTGTTTACCTGTAGGAATGCCGGCCTGAGTGAGATGGTCAGTTGTTTGAGAGGGATCATCATATGTTTCCTCGTTGTTCTCTGGGCGTACCCAGTTGAGCTTGCTATGCTTTGGCAAAACAACAGCAACAGTGGGATGGCAAATCCATCACAGGCAAAGAACAACCATCTGCTGCTCCTTTGGCTTTGTTAAAGCGTGGCAAACCCACCAAAACAAACCCTTATTTATTTTTATTTTTTTAACACAGCTCATCACCTAAGGATGCATCTAGATTTTTCATTGATTTGGGATTACATGGGGTGTGGTTGTTGTTCGATGCCTTGATGGTTTTCGCATCCTTGTCAATTGAAAGGGAGATGAAATGTCTGTTTGGTCTTGATGCTTTATATGGTTCATTATCTGCACTTCAAAATGATTGAAATGTGTTGGATTTTGGAAGAGGGTTTTGATTGTCTTATTTTATTTATTTATTTTTCGTGCAATATGATTGGAATCCAAGAAGGTTCGATTTTGTTCTCTTTTTTTTTCCCCATCTGCTGCATCTGGTATGATTTTAATTGGAATTCCCGTCAATTGATATCTGGATAATCCACCGGGTCGTTTGGGCTGGTTGGGAAGCTCCATTAAAGAGAAGGATATCCATGTCCATATGATTTTAATTGGAATCCGTGCTGATCGATTAAAAGACAACAGATCATTTAGATGCTTGTAAAATCTTACTCATGTAAACTAAACTGTACATTCTGTTGTGTTTGGCCAACTCCTGTAGTGTTGACAGGTATGTTTGGTTGCACCAAATATTGTGAGATTTTGCTCCAAATTGAACTAACTAATCATGAAATTTTGTGATATTTGGTGCAACCAAACGCACACTAAACAGTTATCTGTGTTTGGGGTACTGGTCAGACGATGCCATTTGTAAATTTGTAGAAAGATATGACCATTAGGGGCATAAAATAGTTTTATGTATGAACTGAAACCCAATTTTTCGGATGTAAGCATTTGAGGGGAGTTTTCTATGAAAATCTCTACAAGTTGTCAACACCTACACCATTTTCCAAACACATTGTGTGAAGTGTTACCACTTGGGGATTTCACAAGCATCATTTGGGCAGGTCAGAAACTCCACTTAAGATATGGTTGATGTGATGTCCGGAGGGGGAGCCATGTAACTGTCCCGTAAGAAAGAGGTCTCTGTTAGATGGTACTGTCCATAAAATAGGAATTTTGTCATTCTATAAAAGATGCCTTCGACGCTATTCCCCCCAACTGCAATCTTTTTCCATGGAATCCATGTATCTGTTTTCGGACAATCTAAAGGGTCGTTTGTGTAGGATATGGAAGCTCCACTTAAGATATGGATGCCCATTTTTAGAGGAAGCTTTTAATTGTATGATTTTATTTGAATCCTTGTCAATTGATTTCTAGACAATCAAAGGGGTGATTCGGGCAGGGTGACATGAATACCATGTCTACGGGACCTTCCAGCGATTGGATGTCTCTTAAGATGTCAATTTTTGGTTTCCATATGATGGGATGGAATGAAGCATAAAGACTTTCAGGAAAAGAAATCGTACTGAGTAAACTCTGAAGACTTGCAATTGCCAGCTTTATCGGAGTGAGTAAACTCTGTTGGGCCCACCATGAGTGTATGTGGCGTATTTATTATTATTATTTTTTTTCAGCTCATTTTAGGGGTTGAACCCAGAATTGAAGACATCCAAGGCTCAAGTAGTCCCCACCACAGGAAACAGTGGCGATAATGATATCCACCGTTCAAACCTTCCTACAATGATGTTTATTTGTCATCTAACGTGTTCATAGGGTCACACAAACATGGATGAAGGGAAAATAAAAAATATCAGCTTGTTCTAAAACCTTTGTGGGCCCCGTTAAGATTTCATCGGTTGGTGTTCAATTCACACTGTTGGTTGTGGTGGGGTCCACTTGAGCTTTGGATATGCTTCAATTTTGGGATCAACCCCTAAAATGAGCTGAAAAAACTGGATGGACGGTGTGGATAAAGCCATGGTGTGGACAGCTCACTTTTAAATGTACTCTTGTAGTTTATGCTTGAGAAGAAACCTCCTAGAGGTTTTATCCAAATACAAAATCTCGACTTGCAAGGGGTTTCATCCTAATATAAAATCCAGCTTCCGTGGACCACTTGGAACTAACTTAATTGCGAATTGATTTGATATTGCATCCAAACGTAAAAAGCTTACTGTGATTTATGTCTCAGGTCCATCTGCTCTCATGTGATTTTATGCGCAAGGGATGGATCTGCCCAGGTCATGGGTAGGCAAATCATCTAGGGCACCGCTTTGGTGGATCCCTGACTGTGGGGCCTACAATCATGTATTTTCCTTACATCCACGCTGTCCATCTGTTTTCAAGGTTCATTTAAAGGCATGATCACAAATAATGAGGAAGATCCAAATCTTTGATGGACCACACCAAGGAAACAGTGGTGATTGAATACCCATCATTAAAAACTTATTGGGGGCCACCGGAATGTTTATTTGCCATCCAACCCGTTGATAAGGTCACAAAGACCTGGATGAAGGGACCACACAAATATCAGCTTGATCCAAAACTTTTGTAGCGCACAAGTTTTTAATGGTCATTCACCACTGTTTCCTGGGGTATGGTCCACCTGAAATTTGGATCTGCTTCATTTTTTGGGATCATCCCTAAAATGATCTGTGAAAATGGATGGATGGCATGGATGTAAGATACACACATTATGGTGGGCCCCACAGTCAGGGATCGACCCACCTTGTGGATGGGGCCGGTTTCGGTGAATCTCCGTATCTACCGATGTGGGTGGATCCCTCACTGTGGGGCCCACCTTGATGTATGTACATCACATCCATGCCTTTCATCCGTTTTGACAGCCCATTTTATGGCATGATCCAAAAAATGAAGCAGATCCAAATCTTAGCTGGCCCACACCATCGGAGTGGCAATTCAATATCCACCAAAAGTCAAGTGGGCCACACGACAGAAACAGGTAGGGTTGTGGGGGGGCACCATGAGCACCATGATATGTATCGAACATCTACCCCATCAGTCAGATGAATCATTAGGTGGTGGACCAATGGTTTAAAAATAAAGTTAATCCATGACTTGGGTGGGCCACACCACATACAACAGTTGATAGGGGTTATCCTCCCATTAAAACATTCATAATAATATATTGAGACCACCGAGATGTGGTTCACAAATCCAGACCATCTATTACGTCTGTCCCATTTAGATGAGAGGTCAGACCAAGTTTCAGCCGCATCCAAAACTCATGTGGGTCCCACAAAGTATTTTGATATGTTTTAGGCATGTCTTTACATGGTTTTAAATGATATGGCCTACCTGAGTTCTATATACGGCTGATTTTTGGGATATCCCATAGCATAAAGGGGACCCAGCAAATTCACGGCGTTGATGATCGACCCACATCACAGTAGAGGCCACATAACTCAGCCGGACCCATCAAAATCACGGCGTTGATGTTTGACCCACATCACGGTAGGGGCCACACAACTCAGCCTATATACACACACACACGGAAACGCTCCCCTGCAAACCAGTTCGTACGTACCTGCGAACCAGTTGGTACGTACTACATACAAACTTTTTTGAGAACCCATCATACGTGATATGGATCCAAATTTAAACCGTTCATGTGAAGCAGCACCTCGTGAAACCCTCCAGGACCAAGTTTTACTTTGATCTAAAACTTTAATGGGCCATAAAAAATGAAAACAGTTTCCTCCCTTGATTTTCATTTCTCTTTGCTATGGCCCACCAGAATTTTAGATTAGGGTGAAAATTTGTCACATGGGGTTTCATGGGATTCTGCATCACATG
Source organism: Magnolia sinica (assembly GCF_029962835.1). Classification (NCBI taxonomy): domain Eukaryota; kingdom Viridiplantae; phylum Streptophyta; class Magnoliopsida; order Magnoliales; family Magnoliaceae; genus Magnolia; species Magnolia sinica. Next base: position 12,281,842 of record NC_080579.1, read on the forward strand.
GACCGTTCAGATTAGACACCCATGACATGTGTGCAAAGGCGCGCATGTGCGTAGGTGCACAGGGGAGCATGACTCATATATATATATATATATATATATATACACACACACACACACGGAAATACTCACCTGCGAACCAGTTCGTACGTACTATGTATGAACTTTTTTTAGAACCCATCATACGTGATGTAGATCCAAAATCTGAACCGTTCATGTGAAGCAGCACCCCGTGAAACCTTCTAGGATCAAGTTTTAATTTGATCTAAAACTTTGATGGGCCATGAAAAAAGAAAATAGTTTCCTCCCTTGATTTGCATTTCTCTTTGCTATGGCCCACCAAAATTTTAGATCTGGGTGAAAATTTGTCATAGGGGGTTTCATGGGATTCCGCATCACATGGACCGTTCAAATTAGACACCCATGACACATGTGCAAAGGTGCGCAGGGAGCATGACACACACACACTCTCTCTCTCTCTCTCTCTCTCTCTCTCTCTCTCTCTCTCTCTCTCTCTCTCTCTCTCTCTCTCTCTATATATATATATATATATATATATATATATATATACACACACACACACAGACGCTCACCTGCGAACCAGTTCGTACGTACTTTATACGAACTTTTTTGAGAACCCATCATACGTGATGTGGATCAAAAATCTGAACCGTTCATGTGAAGCAGCACCTCGTGAAACCCTCGAGACCAAGTTTTACTTTAATCTAAAACTTTGATGGGCCATGAAAAATGAAAACAGTTTCCTCCCTTGATTTGCATTTCTCTTTGCTATGGCCCATCAGAATTTTAGAACAGGGTGAAAATTTGCCACAGGGGTTTTAATGGGATTCCGCATCACATGGACCGTTCAGATTAGACACCCATGACAAGTGTACAAAGGTACACACGTGCGTAGGTGTGCAGGGGAGCATGACTATATATATATATATATATATATATATATATATATATATATATATATATATATATATATATATATTTCAGTCTCTCCAATGGGAATGACCTTACGAATGGTTTGGGTGGCACACGAACATCACAATGGCGCCCGGAAGATTTCAACGGCAGTAATTTCCTTCCCCACTTTTTCCCGTTGTGTACAAGTGGATCTACCTATTTTTTAAAAAGTGATGAACAGGATGGATTTCTCAAAAACATTACAGTGGGGCCCACCTAGCTTCAGAGAGCAGGAATTTCCTACTGTCCGCGTTGCAGACTATCCGCCTACGAGAGCCCCTGAAAGAAGGAAACGGATTGGCTACTCCCCCTGCCACCATCCAATGGCTGTGGTCGGTGCTCTGTGGGCCCCACCATGATGTATGTGTTTCATCCATTCCGTCCATCTATTTTTATAGATCATTTAAGGATCTTAGCGAAAAAATTAGGTATATATCAATTTAAAGTGGACCACATTACAGGAAATAGTGTTGAATGAACTTTGACCATTAAACACGTTTTGGGGGCCATAAAAGTTTTGGATCAAGCTGATATTTATTTTTTCCCTTCATCTGGTTCTTTATGGCCTAATTAACAGATTGGATGTCAAATAAACAGTACAGTAGACCTTAGGAGTATTTTAATGGTAGATATACAATCATTATTGTTTTCCTCTGGTGTGGTCCACCTGAGATTTATATCCCTCTCATGTTTTCTATTAGTCCATAACATGATCTGTAAAAATTGATTAAATGAATGGATTAAACACAAACATTCTCGTGGGGCCTACAGAGCACCGACCACCAGCCACTGGGCTGGTGTCTGGGGGAGTAGCCAATCCGTCTCCCTGAAAGAAGCTCTGTGGAGCCCACTGTGACGTAGGTATGACATCTAATCCGTCTATCACTTAGACTATCTAATGTGAGACTCTTAGCCCAAAAATAAAGCCTGTCCAAAACTCAAGTGAGCCAAAACAGAGGGAAAAGTGGGGATGGAGACGCCCACCATTGAAACCATACCCGAGCTCCGCGTGATGTTTATATTCCATCGAAGCCGTTCATACGCCAATTGACACAAGGATGGTAAACGCAGATATCAGCCTGACCCAAAACTTTTGGTGGGCCCATGAAAGTTTCGATGGTGCTATTCCCGACTCCACTTTCCCGTGGGGTGGTCCACCTTCCTTCTTTTTATTTTTTTGTTGGGTTAGCTTGTGTGGATCGATACCAAGACCTCAAGTGCTGAAACGAGGGTTCCAGTGCCCATAGGTGGTGGAATCCTGCCACGGCGTAAGTGTGTGGTGGTGTGTATAATTTAAAAAAAAAAATGCTGAAACGAGATAATCAATCTACCAGTTGAGCCATGGATGAGGGTGTGTGGGGCTGGTCCAGGCGTGTTTGGGCGGTGGGATTAGAAGGGATTAGGTGGGATGGGATTAAAAAAACATAATTATTACCTATGGCAGGGTTTGTCCCCTGTTAGCATGGGATAAGATCAATGCCTTGTTGGTAATGTGACGGTACATTGAGTGGTTATACCCACCATCATTTGAAATTACTAAGAATAACATACATGTGTTATATCTAAATTGTTCATTTGTTTTGTAACCTCATTTTATAGCATGGGCCTAAAAATGAGGTAGATCCAAAACTTATGTGGCCCCAAAGAAGTTTTCAACGTTAAGTATTCAATCCCCATTGCTTTCTATAGTAAGGTCCACATGAACTTTAGATTTACCTTAATTTTTTAGCCCATGCTCTAAAATAATCTCGAAAAATGAGTGGACGGTGTAGATATAGCCCACACATCATGGTGGAACCTACACAACTTGCTAAAATTGAGTGAAATTGGCACGGACGAATGCAATTCCATCTAATCTAATTCCAAGCTTTTCATTCTTCCGAACATGGAGTGGAATTGGCACAGCACCCGATGAATCCCTCCCACCTTATCTCTCTTCTAATCCCACCGCCCAAACATGCCCTTGAGTCTTGAGTTAGCCTTATTTTATGTTAACTTCCTAACATGACCTCAAGCATCCGAACCATGCATTACGTGGGTTCCACCACGCCGATGACATGGCCGAAAAATCAGGTTGGTCGTTTGATCTCTCGGGCCACTATTCCATTATTGTAATGCATGCGTGTCCACCAAACTGACAGCTTGACGGGCCAAAATTTTGGTCAGCCCATCTACACTGTGGGTCCCACAAAAGGCACGGATTGGACGTCTGAAAAAGTGCCAGGTTGGCATGGATGGCCAAAAATAGCCCGATTAGTCCACGGTTTGGAATAGCCTCGCGGATACGATACCCGGCCGCGCTCGGCTCTATACGGCTATACGTTCGTTTTCCCTCCATCGCGACAGAATCAAGCGTATTTCGCCACTCTCAATGCGGATCTAATTATCACTATTTCCATGATCAGAACCGTCCATTTTGTGGAATATACTCATTTATTAATTTCCTACCATTATATGGATTTATAAGAAGGAAAGAAAAATATCAATGGATTGAATTCAAGTTTGAAAATCATTGGTTAAATTCATCAAATGAAGTGAAATTACGGGATAATATCTTATTTAATGCATTAAATAAAATGGGGACGGTTCATAACATCATACCATCTCAGCATGTGGGCCCCAGTGTGTGGAAAAATACGCTGGATTGTTAGTCGCGAGAGACAAAACGAACGCCTGCTCTATAAACCCCACCAAAACAGTAGCAAAAACCTCGTAGGTGCGCAGTTCAAAAACCTACGCCCAACACCAACAGCCTCTCACACAGAGCGAAAATGGCGCCAAATCCCGCAACAATCCCCGTCAAATCTCTCTCCTCCTTCTGTTCCATCCCTCTCCCTCCAAAACCCATATCCCCTTTTCTCAATCCCTCCAGAATCTCTGCAAATTTCCATCCAGAATCCCGTTTTCCGGGTCGTTTTTCGTGCCGTTTCGGTCTCAGTTCAAATTCCAGCCATGAAATCCGTTCCGGCGATTTGGGTCCCTCCAAAATGAGGTTAGGGAAAATGGGTCTTGATTTTTTCCCTGCCCGAGCGGTTTCCGATGCTGGTTTTGGCGGGGAAGGCGGTTTTGGAGGTTCTTCAGGCGGCGGCGGCGGCGGGGATTCAGATGGAAGAGGTGAAGAAGAGAGTGGTGGAAATGATCACTCATTGCTTTCATGGTAAAAAAAAAAGCTTATTGTGCTCTGGTAAGCCCACACGTGTGTACATAATGGCACACGTGTACACAATCCAAGCCGTCCATCAGGTGAGTGCCATTCTCAATATGCTTCATACCAAAATTCAGGTCAGTCTACTTGTCAGGTTGGCCACAGTTTGCTGAAACAGTTGATGGCTGAAAAGAGCTTGCCGAAGTTTTTATGGGCCATTAGCTTGTTTCTAACAGTTTGGCCCACCTAAAGAGTGGACCAGCTTGATTCTTGGGCCAGATCTCTACGTGGTTACCCACCTGATGGAAAGCTCCAGTCTTCCTCTGGTATTCCCTGTCGGCACATGTAGTGGTGTATGGACGGGATGCCTCACTAATGTGGTCATTGAAAATCACTCATTTGTTTTATTTTTATTGTTTGGTTGGTTATCTTCTTTATATATATATATATATATATATATATATATATATATATATATATATATATATATATATATATATATATATATATATAGGCCTATTTTTCTATGTTGCCTGATTGGTTGTGCTTAGTGGATTTTAAAACAGGCTAGCAGGGCGATCGATGCTGCTGATTTTTGGCAAATAGCACACCACACATACATACATAGATACACACTGAGAATAGTGAATTCACATGACTATCCACTTGGGCTGCAGCAGGCATGTGCCCCGTCCCACCCTGACTGCTCACCTGAAGGGTCAGCCATTGGTGGGCCATGGCAAGAAAATCATTTATCCAGACGATTGTAGCTGCTTGATTGTATGATTTTGTTTGATGCATGTGCAAGGTCTGTCAACTTTTCTCATTGAGATTGAGCAGTTAGGATCATCCAACCAATGTGTGCCAGGTCATGTGTAATTAGCATTCTCCTAATATACAGTTATTAGAGATGGATTGCTGGTACTTCTTATGGAAAGAGAATGATTCTATGAAAATGGCATCTTTTATGCTACTTGCTTTGAGAGAGGGAAGTTGTCCTTGTGTTGACGGGTATGTGTGGAAAAAGTCGCTTCCTCTGTTCCTCCTAGATTTTTTTTGGACAGCAAGGTTAAAGCTGTCCCTGTTCTAACATATACTGGTGGAAAAGTCATTTATGCCTAGAGTTGAGTTGTTTTGTTGGACAAAAGTGTTGAACAAAATTCTAATGCCCGACCATCTTCACCAGATCAAAATTCTCAATAGCATGTGTCATGTGTAGAGAAGAGTGTGATGGCGGACTATCTTTTCCCCACTACACGATGGTTTCAAAGAGATGGAGTTGTTTCTTTATCTCTTTAGGATTTCGTTGGACTTTTAGAAGAAGGCTATTGAATTGGTGGGTAAATGAATATGTCTCGTTCACGCTGGTGTGGGGAGTTTCAAATTAAAGTAGGAGAATATTTAGGTGCTTGCATTGATAAGCTTGTCTGGTATAGTGGCACTATCCATGGTTTTCTAAAATACAGTTGGACGGAGATTTCGATAAAAATTGTGATAGGCAATGAAGTCTGATTGCAGACAGATAGAAGAAAGATTTCAGCCATGCTGACCAACAAGCATCATAAACATCTGACAAGCAGGCCCCCAGTTCCTACTAATCCACCCAGCCAGGACTATCCATTACGCTAAACCTTAAATAAAATTGCAAGGAATGACAACAAGTTGACTATGCTACACTCACAATTCATCACATTCTGTATTTGTTCATAAAGTATCATCAAAAGAAAAACAGCAAAAAAGTGAGATGCAAACTCGATATCCTCACTGTCTCAACAAGAATGAAGGTGAACTCAACGAGAAGAAAAGGCGATCTCATAACAGAAGAGCCAAAGACGGCGGGAGGATCGGGTGCTTCCAGCAGAGGCCGAACTTCAGACGAATCGGCAACTCCGGCAGACACCGAGGACGAAAATGCTGAATCGGAGGACCATGGGAATCAAGGCTGGAAGCAAGTTTCTTTCAGGAAATGTTCCCATCTGGCATCAGAACCAGTGGGAAGGAAGAGGGATGCTTACCCAACCCTGTTCGTTTCCGGGTGGCTCCTCATCAACATCTTGAGGGTCTTTGGTTGTGCAGGAGTGGTCATGGACGTCATCATGCCGAGAGATCGGAGCAACGGATCCTACCGAGGATTTGCTCAGGTAAGGATGGGATCAGAGACGGAACTAGCACGAGTGGTTGAAATGCTCCACGACGAGAGATTTGGAGGAGTACCCCTGCTAGTCTAGAGGGCCCGGTTCGGACCTAACCGCAACACTAATACAAGAAGGGAAGCCATTCCTAAGACTCTTAAGGTTTACAAGCAAAACCCCAACTCTTCTCAAGCAGTGAGATTGGAAGGCCACACTTTTAGAGATGCACTCCTCCAACACAATCAAACCTCGAGAGCGCACCCTAACCTCTCCAGCAAAACCGACATGGAAGCAAGCTACTCGCCCGGACTGGACAGAGTAAAACCTAAGGAGGTAGAGAAGGATTGCAACCTCCGTATAAACCAAGCAAGCTTCAACCGTGCTAGAGACGAGTTACTAGACACTGTAGTCATAATCACCAAAGAGGGGGTATCCTTATTGCAAGTTAGGGTTTGGATAGAAGAATGTACTGGCTTCCATCTTGGCAACTAAAACCTCAAACTGCTGGGATACAATGATTTGTGGGTCAAGGTGTGCCCCGGCCTCAACCCAGAAATGCTGATAATGGCGGGCTAACTCCACTCGGATGAACCAGTCGCTAAAGTAGTGCCATGGGAAGAGTATTCCATCTTTGGGATGGAAAGTATCTGGATACTCATCTGGGTTATCCCCTTGGAATGTTGGTACGTCGTCGGTGACCTGCCTCGGCTCCCTAATAGAACTGGATTCCAAGACAAAGATCGAAGAAGAAATGGCCGTCATCAGAGATCGGGTGAGAAGGAAGAAGGGATTCCTTTGCCTCCACACTTACTGGTTCACGTTGATGACTGCCAACTCAAGCTCCCGGTGCAAAGAGAATCTCTCGACGCTGTCTATCATAGGTGGAGTGACCTTTGGAGAGCCAAGGAACCTCCTCCTCCAGTGCCGGTGGTAGTACCAGAGAAGACGACCTGTGAAGGAGCACAATGCCTATGCGCCAACAGAGTACCATTCTTGTTCCCTGCCAGCTCTTCAGACGCCATCGGAGAGCACACCTGCATTCAGCCCATTAGGGGGGCACGTGGCATCATCGCTCGAGTCCAGCCGTCCCGCTCTAACGACGCCGACCGTCGATATGAGGGGAGGCAGTCGCGGCCGTCGGAGAAGGCTCCACATGGCATGCATGCAGAGTCCTTGCTTAGGGAGTCGGGCTCTCTCATCGATCATTCGGTGGAAAGGGGTACATGTTCGACCCAGATCCAGTCACGTCAACTCCTTCCCATCATTATTCGGTGCGCCCAAAAATCGACGAGCCTCCGTCTCCAGGAAGCCGACGCGTGGCCATCCGAGATCCCGAGATCGCCCTAAGTCTTTGGCACGAGGCCATCAGACCCTCCAGCCCGAGATGAGTGTCCGTCTCTCTTATCGAGAACGGATCCTCCGTTTCGGGTCTGGGTCCAACCCTCCCCAACGTCTCTCAAGACATCAGCCATACTCGATAGCCATATCCATATACCACACTCGATCCCTAAAACCATATCTTTATCTATTCTCTCTCCCCTCCCCGACAACCTTCTCGGCCATCTTCTCCGTCCAGACAACCCTTCGACGACGTGGCAGCTCCCGCAGCAGATGCTCTCTCCCCATTGTGCTAGGATGCAGACCTACTCCGCATCTAGTGACGATACCTCTAGGGGAGATGACTCAGAGACTTGCTTCTCAAAATCCCAATCCCTTCCTCCCCCACATCTCCGCTCACCTCCTTACCTCCCTCTCGTGACTAGTGACCTGGGCCCCATCACCCTCTTCCAGGAAGAATCAGCAGGTGATGCCATCAAAGTAGAACCCTTGCAGATGCGCACCGACTACCCCCATCATCAGCAGGAAGCCATTGATATGGTGTCAGTCGAAGAAAAAAGCAGAACAGATCTATGACACGATCCAAAGTAAGAAATGGATAAGAGATGCGGTTGGGCACGTCGGAAGATCTCTAGGGCTAACTTTCGAGGACAGACCGGAGGATTACATAGCCCTATTCCAATGCATCGAGAATAGAGGAAGACCCCTCCCAGAATCCAAAACTCCTACGAAACATCTACCTAGATCCATCAATAACCGGGAACTCCAAAGCCTTCAACCGAGTCCAAGCCTCTTATCCGCCTCCAAAGAAAAACAAGGAAGACAGGGAAATCGGGGAAGCTCCGTACCCTAATGAGAATCATCTCATGGAATGTTAGGGGGTGGGTTCTAAACAGAAAAGATGTTTGATTAATGACTCCGTCAAAAGAAAAAATCCGGATGTCCTCTGCTTCCAAGAGACTAAGGTCTCCCAGTTCAAAGACGTTCTCTTGGCCACCCTGTGGAAAGCTAAGGACGCGAAGTGGGTGTCCCTTGATGCCACTGGCAGTTCGGGAGGCATTTTGATTGCTTGGAAATCCTCTAAGTGGGAGCTTCAATCCTCTTCAGTTGTTGTCTTCTTGGTATCAGTGATTCTGTAAGATAAGTCATCCAATTTCCGTTGTCTTATTTCTGCTGTGTATGGTCCCAACGTTGATTCCATTAGGCCAGATTTTTTAGACAAACTGACTATTACTAGATAGTCTTTCTCAGGTCCATGTTGCTTCGTTGGCGACTTCAATGTAATCAGATTTGCGGAGGAGCATTCCCGAAGGAGAAGGGTCTCCTTAGCTATGCACTCTTTTTCAGAGTGGATCCAATCCCAAGAGCTAGTCGACCTTCCACTTTCAGGGGCGAAATACACATGGTCCAATGGGCATGAGACTCCCATTCAATCCAGACTAGACAGATTCCTCATGTCCCCCGAATGGCTGGAGGCTTTTCCGTCACTGTCCTAAGTAGCCCTCCCCAGAACAACTTCTGATTACTGCTCGATTTTGCTGTTGATGGAAGAAGAGAGTTGGGGCCCTAAACCTTTCAGATTCAACTCATCTTGGCTCAAGATCAATGGCTTCAGTCAAAGGATTGTAGAGTGGTGGTCGAGCTTCCAGGTAGAAGGTTTCGCTAGGCACAGGCTCCTCTGCAAGCTCAGACTCCTTAAGCAAAAGCTGAAGATGTGGAAAAAAGAGGAGTTAGGAAAGAGGGATGCAGAATCGGAATCCCTGCTCTCTGAACTTCATCGTATCGACGCTGAAGCTGGAGGTACCTTAATGTCTTTAGAAACCTTGGGCCGGTGTATTCAAATCATCCAATCCATCTCAGCCAGGGCCTTGGAAGACGAAATATCTTGAAAGCTGAAATCTAGAGCTAGATGGATATCTGAGGGTGGTAAGAACACTAGATATTTTCATAGCATCGCCAACATGCACGCTCGATCCAAAGCCATCTTCAGTATTACAGTGAATGGGGTCTGCTTAGAGGACAAATAGGAGATCGCGGAGCAAGCTATCCTCCACTTCAAATCCCTTCTCTCCTTCGAAGATTGGGTTAGATTGCACCTCGATCATACTCAGTTCAACAGTTTAGAGGCTTTAGATGCGGAGCTTCTTGAAGCCCTCTTTACTGAAGAAGAGGTGAAGATGGCAGTTGACTCTTTGAGAGGTGATAAATCCCTTGGTCCCGATGGCTTCCCTGTTGTGTTTTTGCAAAAATTCTGGGAAGTTATCTGCCAAGATGTCATGGATTTTCTCCATGAATTCCACAACAGGGGAAGATTATCTAAAGGTCTCAGTGCCTCTTTTATCGCTCTTATTCCAAAGGTGGCCGGAGCAAGCTCATTCTTTGAGTTCAGGCCAATTAGTCTGATCGGGAGCCCGTACAAGATCTTAGCCAAAGTCCTATCCTCCCGATTATCGAAAGTGATGGGAAAGCTTATCTCGGCCAACCAGAATGCATTCATCTGGGGCAGACAGATTGTAGATTGTGCCCTCATTGCCAATGACTCCACTTGTGCCACAAATCCGGAGTTCTGCAAATTGGACATCGAAAAGGCCTACGATCACGTCGATTGGGGCTTTCTCCAATACACATTCACCCGTATGGGGTTCGGTGCCAAGTGGAGAAGGTGGATTGGAGCATGCATAGGTTCGGCCCACTTTTCAGTTCTTCTCAACGACTCCCCCAAAGGCTTCTCCAATTGTTCTAGAGGCCTGCGACAAGGGGACCCCCTTTCCCCTCTTCTCTTCCTTGCGGTAGGTGAGGCTCTCTCCCAAATGCTTCTCAAAGGTCAAGATGAAGGCATCCTGAGAGGTATCGCGATGCTAGGGGTGTCCCCTCCCATCTCCCACATCCAGTTTGCCAACGATACCCTTATCCTTTCTGAAGCTTCCTCGGTCTTCATTGACAACCTGTGCACATCGTTACACTGCTTCGAGGCTGTCTCAGGTCTGAGAATCAACCTGGCTAAGTCAAAGCTATTTGGAGTCAACCTGTCGGAAGCTAAAACATCCAACTATGCAGACACCCTCGGCTGTCCTTTGGCTTCCTTCCCTTCTTCTTTCGTGGGGCTCCCCCTTGCTATAGGCCCTCCCCTGAAATCAATGTGGGATAAAATAGTTGGTAAATTTTATAAATACCTCGCTAGATGGAAGTGTCGTTACCTATCATTGGGAGGCCGTCTAAACCTCATCAAGGTAGCCCTGTCTAACCTCCCTTTATACTACATGTCCCTGTTCAGATGCCCCTCTCCTATGCTCCTGTCCATTGATAAGCTAAGACACGACTTCTTGTGGTGCGGGAAGGAAAATAAGAAGAAGCTACACCTTCTAGATTGGAAAGAGGTCTGCAAACATTTCTAAGAGGGCGGAGCAAGTGTCAAAATTTCAAAAACTATGAATCAGACCCTTCTCAGTAAGTGGACCTGGAGATTGGGAGCTGAAGGTGGTGCTCTCTGGAACACAATCATCAAAGGTAAATACGGTGCTTGTCCAGGTGGGTGGTGGACAAAAGATTCCTCAGCCTACAGGGCTTCTTTCCTATGGAAGGGGATCCTTCGGTCAAAACAAGCTGTCCTCGAGAGTATTAGCTACGAGCTAGGTAACGGAGTTTCCATTCGTTTTTGGGAAGACCTTTGGGTGGGTGAAGAGCTGCTGAAATTCCGCTACCCGAACATTTTCCACCTCGCCTTAGACAAGAACATCCCCATCGCTGATTTTTACAGTTTCGGCTGCAAACATTGTGTGGGATGTGAAATGTATTAGAAATCTTCATGACTGGGTGCTTATTGAATTTGTGGACCTTCTCGACTGCATCTCTAAATCCAAGCTTGATCAGTCCTCTCCAGATAGTCTCATCTGGACGCGCGACAAATCCAGCATGTTCACGATTAGATCCTTCTATTCCCAACTCCTCCCCAATCTCAATCCAACTGCTCCCTCTTCCTCCTTCATCTGGAAGTACTCTGCTCCCCCTAAATTCATCTGTTTTGGCTGGCTGGTTGGTAAGAATAGAATTCTTACGATCGACAACCTTAGAAAGAGGGGAATGCAAATCGTCAATGTCTATCTGTGCTGCATGAAAGAAGAAGAAACGGTGGACCATTTACTCGTTCATTGCTCGTTTGTCGCTCAAGTTTGGTCGGATTTCTGTAAACGTTTCAAAATCAGCTGGTGTATTCCTAACTCTACCCTTAACCTCCGGTCGCCGTGGCATGGGTTCAAGCTAGGAAAAAACAGAACGTGTGTTTGGAGATTGGTGATCCTTGCTATTTGGTGGTCCGTTTGGGAAGAAAGGAACGATAGATACTTTAATGACAAGTCTTCCTTCGTAGAAGTTGTTTGCTCCAAGGCCAAAAGCCTAATTTTTGAATGGGTGGTCAATATAAATTGTTTGAAGGATTATGACCTTCATTTTCTAGCTTGTTAGTGCTATCTGCTATCTCAGTAGATCTTGTTCTTTCGTCCTTGTTCTTCTTTTATTTTCAATATATTTCCCGTTACCCTTGAAAAATAAAAAATAAAAAATTGTGATAGGTAATTAACAAAATATTGGTATGTTGGACATGTTATCTTTTTAAAAAGTTGTTTTTTGACTATCCTCAATAGAGTCGACACCAGAATAACGTGCATGTCACTTGTGTCACACATGTGCGCTACTCGTGAGAGTAGAGGCATATGCAAGAGGTGGAAACATGAAAACACACTTAAAGATAGGCTTAAGGCATGTTACAATGTCATTATCTTTAAGGCGATATTCGCACCCTAGTGGTTGTTAAACCAGTTTGCAAGAAGGTTACCACAAATTCGTCTCCAGGATACAATGAGCCTTCTCTCCTAAACTTGAGAAATTTGGGCTTCGGCCTGGAAAACCTAAAAACTGCACTCCGAGCACACTTTTGAAGTGTACCCTCCTGACTTCTTTATTTTAACAGTTTAGTCCCTAACTTCTTTTCTGTTCACAGCTTACCCCGTGCATTTTTTGCAACTTTTCAAAACTATCCAAAAACAAAAGAATTGTGGTGAAGAATATGGAGAGGAGATTGCTAGAAAATATGTAATTTGGAATGACCCAAATGTGGTTTTTTATAAAGCAACAAATGACACTTAGAGTCCTTTTCACGAAAAGGCATGTCTTTTCATTATTTTCATGGTGTTTCTTCATCACTGACTGAAAAGGCCAAGGTATATGTCCTAGAGGGGGGGTGAATAGGACAATGCCAAATAAAAACTTATAACAGCGGAATAATAAAGAAAATGATAGCCAAATTAAATAATAATGCAGGAAAGAAAAACAACCTCAAAATTCAGATCTTGAGAGGTTGATACAAACGTTATTCTAAGGACAACCTTACACCAAAAACAGAGTTTATGGTAGGACAACCTTATTTCTAGAAAGGTCTTTGTATCAAGTCTCAAATCGAAGAGGAATACAATAATAAATATAAACTTGTAATTAAAAATGTATTGTTCTAGGGACAGCCATACACCATAAAAATGGCAGGGCAACCTTGCTGGAACAACTTTCAAATGAAATTGAAAATCAAGCTTATAAAGGAATAGCAGAAAGTAAATTCTAAGCTATTACAACATTCTCACAAAGCTTGAAATAATTACAACATTCACCACCATACATACATCCCACAAAAAGAATAAAAAATTAGAAGAATAAAACAATCAACCACAACTCAAGGGATTATAGTGGTTCGCCTGTGTGTTCACCAACTCCTAATATCCTCACACAGGGGATATTAGCGTTCACTAAAGATAGGTTTTCCCAGGTTCACCCAAAACCCTTACAATTGTGTCTTTGTATGTGGGCTTACACAATTAAAAAACCCCCACTTCTGAGTTTTCCTGGCTTTCCTCAGATAACCAATATAACAAGATTTTTCTGGCAAATCTTGAAAGAAACCAAAATAATAGAAAGGAATTTACAATATGTAAAATACCTGAATATCTTCTTCGTTGTAGCAGCCCGGTAGAACTAAATCAAAGTTCAATGTCCAGTACTCAATTACAATGGTTCTAATTCTAATAGATTTTAAATTAAACCAAATAGGGCTTGCCTTAATTGATTTTGATTCCAAAGAAAGGGAATAATAATTCCTCTTTATCAAATCAGATTGGAATATAAGAAACAAAATCAATTAAAATAAAGCTAAGGAAAGAAGATATTAAATAAGCACACTTAGCTTAAATGGAGCACAAAATTATCTCTCAGAAGTTCGACGAAGATTGGCTTGAATACTATAATTAAATCGATGATTTCTTTTGAGATTCGTGCTCTATTTATAGGTGAGAAGATCCGGATAGTGCTCTTCGACTAGTCGAAGCCATCAGATATTTGAAAGATTAGGCGGGATAAGCGCAGACCGTTCTACGACGGGTCGTACTACGATTGGTCGTAGGTCCTGCAAAGGTTCGCTCGACTTCGAGTCGTAGATTCTACGACCGGTCGAAGATGTTGACTAGTCGAAGGCTAATAGATTTTATCCTAATATGTAACAAACTTACGATTGATCGAGGATTTCTTAGACCGGTCGAAGCAAGTCTAGGACTAGTCGAAGAAGAGACCAATCAGACCAATCACATGTAAAATAACATTCGGTTTATGTATCCGAAATGACCTACTTCTAAGGTCATCCTATGGTCAAACAAACCTCAATCATGAAGTATGGACATTGAAACAAGAGACCATGAAGAATGAGCCTTGAAGTCTTGATGAAGATTAAACCTTGAAGTAGCTCAATCTTGAAAGTGGCTTGAGTTTCAGCTTGAGTCTTGAGTTCAGCTTGACTTTCAACTTGAGTCTTGAGTTCAGCTTGAGTCTTGTTTTGTGAGCAGCTCTTGCATTCAAGATCTTGAGTCTTGTACTTGAGAGCTTTGCTTGATGTGAGCTTAGCTTGTTCATGTATGTTGATCCTTGAGAGAGCTTCACTTATGCAAGTTATATATAACAGAGTATAATAGTGATTTTGGCACTACAAATTTGACAACACATAGGGATAGAAACTATAGCACTTACACTGACAATTCTCCACCAAGATTTTGAATTAAAAAAATCAATTTATTCATCAAGTGTTGTCATGATTCACAATTAAATGGTCATCAAGGATCACCAAGAATCTTTTATTTATTATGTATTTTTTTTTGGAAAAATCCCAACAATTCCTCACTATTTTTCAAAATAAAGAGGTCGGAATATGTAAGGAAGATATGTGCATAGGAGATGGTGTCTTGTGGACTTTAACCTTCACTTAGTGTGGACAACATTAAAGTTGCATTAGAATTCTTAGTGACCATGGTCTTGAACTAAGTATTCCATGTAACACAATTGGACATGTCACAGAAACATATTTTCAATTTCCATACGTTCTAAAAACAATAGTACATTAACGACCTTATACTCGGTCTTAGATTCATAAGTTCATGGGAGCAACCAAAATTGTCGATCATCGGGAAGCAGCCGAACTTCCAATACTCGTATAGGTGAGTCCTTGTGAATACCTCTGTAATAATAACACCCTTGAAAGGACTCATTAAGAGCAAAAGTTCATCCTCCTTTTAATCGTTATAGGTACCCATCATCGTACATATATCTAGAAACGAGACAAATAAAAGAACAAACAGTATTGCTTCAATCACTTCCTATGATGTAGTTTGCCCATTGAACCTATAAATTAGATTGGGTTTCCCTCATCTAGTGTTTGTGAAATTGGTTTTAGTTTCCTCTTGATGTTCTACTGACAACATCCCTTGCCACCCTTGGTGAATGGGTTTACTAGGGTCTGGATGAAACACGCATATTGTGTTGTTATAACGCTATCACTAGTTGTCGTACAAAATTGTGCCTATGACCAATGTGTCTAGATTTCCCATTATAAGTCTTGTTAGACTTTGATAGTGTCTCTTCACTGTCACAGTAGATAGAGATAGGTGGCAAATGCCTTGCCAATAATGTTGTTTTTAACAGCAGGTTTGGGAACCATTCTGCCTCTTATTACTAGTTGCCAAAGTCATACATTCAGATTCCATGGTAGAATGAGATATATAAGTAAGATTTTTGGATCCCTCAGAAATGACGGCTCCTCCAAGTGTAAAAACCCATCTACTAGTAGACTTGGATTTATTAGAGTTTGTGATTCAACTTGCATCATTACACCCTTCAATCACACTAGGGTAACCAGAAAAGTATAAGCTATGAGTAGTAGTTTTCTTCAAGTATTAAGTATTCTAGAAACAACATTCCAATTATTTGAACTTGGATTACTGGTAAACCTACACAATTTACCTACCGCAAAAGCAATATCAAGTCAAGTAAATATCATGGCCTACATACGATTACCAATCACCTTGGAATACTCTAATTGAGTTACACAATGGCCTTCATTTCTAACTTAAATGTTAAAATCGAGAGTAGAATCAACGTCTTTATCATAATGATTAAACTTTCTAAGTATTTTTTAATATAATGTGACCGAGACAAACTTATATCATTCTTGTTTCTCATTAGACCTAGAATCACATTAGTTTCACCTATATCGTTCATGTCAAAACTAGATGATAAGAATATTTTAGTTTCGTTTATTACTTCTAAATACGCGCCAGAGATTAACAATAGCTACATTTTGGTGATTCTTGGTGACCATTTAATTATGAATTATAGCGACTCCTGGTGAATGAATTGATTTTTGAATTCAAAATCTTGGCGAATAGTTGCCATCGATGAAGAGACACCATGGAAAGACGTTTCCATGAAAAGCATGAAAATGCATGTGCCTTTTCATGAAAAGGACTCGCAGTGTTTCTTGTTGCTTTATAAAAACTAACTTCTGAGTCATTCTAAATTACATATTTCTAACAATCTCCTCTTTACATCTTCTTCTCTACTATTATTTTGTTTTCGATAGTTTTGAAAAGTTGCAAAAATTTTAGGGAGTAAATTGCAAATGGAAAAAAATCAGGGGATAAATTGTTAAAATAAAGAAGTCAGGGTGTACACTGCAAAAGTGTATTAGGGTACGGTTTTTTAATTTTGTAGGTCGAAGCCCACGTTTCTCAAGTTTATGAGAGAAGGCTTATTGTATCTTTGATGTGGATTTGTTGTTACCCTCTTGCAAATTGGTTTAACGACCATGCTGCAAATTTCGCCTTAAAGATAACAATATTGTGACACGCCTCAAGTGTATCTTTAAGTGTGTTTTCTTGTTTTTGTCTCTTCCATGCACATTGACTCGGACAATTTTAAGGCGATGATTATGGCCTCTTCTATGTGTCAACGGACTTCATTCAAATAACATTATTTAACGACTTAAATTTCCTTCAATGGCAATTGAGGATGCATTAGATCATGTACTCAGGATGTAAATGTAACTTTTTTAGAGGGTGACCTCGATGAGGAGGTATATATGGAGCAACCAAAAGGTTTTAGAATTTTGGGACGCGAACATAAAGTGTGTAAATTGATCAAGTTAATCTGTGGACTTAAATAGGCACCAAAACAGTGGTATGGAAAGTTTGAAAAAGTGGTTACCTTGTATGGCTTTAATAGGCAGCTAAACATGTATGTGCGCAACATGTGTCACATCATATGTGCCCGTACATCTTCAAGCACCCCACATGTGTCCATCGTACATTTTCAAGCATTTGCATGCACATGTGCCACTTTCTATCTACACGTGCCTTGCATGTCCACATGTGTCAATGTGCCAGGTGCAAGGCACCACATGTGCTTATCCATTCATGCCTATTCCAAGGTGTTTGACAAACAACAACCAGGTGGTGGAATAACCTATCCTTGTCAGATGTCTCTAGATAGGCTTGTTCTAGACATAACTTTGATGGGCGCCAAATGGACCCTTAGTGAACGAGTGATCAAAGGAAAAAATGATGCAAGCCATTCAGGTTGATGCAACAACGTGTACAGGCTATAGCGAAGGGGCCAAGAAATTGCCTCGAATCAACATAGGATAATCAATTCACGCAGCCCTGCGGCGACTCAATAATTGGACATCGTAAAGCCTTGAAAATGACAAAATTCTACAAGCAATTTGTGGGAAAGGTGGAACTTTCCTTCGACAAAGCTTGCTGGAAAAAGCAAGGTAACATTATTCTAAAAATCAATATCATCAATCACTAATAATAAAAAAAATCCCATATTAGATGTATTTATAGAGTTTTCCTAGCTTGGCTTTCAACTTAACAAAGTTCTAACCTAAATCCGACTCTTAACTAATCCTATTTATACTAACCCCGTGCTTGGAGTCCAAGATAATTCTACTGCTAACTATCACCACCATCATCATCTAAGCCTTATTCCAACTATTTGGGGTTGGTTGCACGAATCTTGTTCCGATAAATCTAGCACTAACCAAATAAGAATTTAAAACCAATAACAAAATAATTTAAATTGGTAATTGGTAACTCAAGATTTGGTCAGATGTGTAAAATGGACCTATGATTGTGGGGTCTATCGTGGTTGGCTTTCATTGTCCTTGAGGGTGATAGATGATGACCACACACAATCCTACAAAAATCTAGGCAATTGAATGTCTAGACCGTGGGCCGTTCCGTGATCAAAGTTCAAGAAAGTTGTGGCCCGAATGTCATTTACATCTTCCCCAAGTTGGGAAAAACTCGTCATCGAGCTTTGTTTTCTATGAATCTGTACAACAATGCTTGCATCAGCATCTCATCTCAATGCCCACGATATCTGTCAATTGGCTTGATAAACACCAAGCTGATGCATTATATCTTCGAATACTTCTCTATGATTAACTCCAGTGTGGCAATTACTACATGATGCATTGTATCTTTGTGAGTTTTGTCGTTGATAGCGTGTCACGCTCATGAAGTGCCTCTTAGAAGACTAGGACCCTGTTTGGTAGGTGCCTAACAATGAGTTGCAGACTTGCAGTATCTAGTTAGTCTTTAACAAGTGATTGTTGGAAGTTGCTAGGGGAAAAGATGAGGCTGATGGTCTAGTGGTAACATCCGTGACCTATTTATATTGTTGGAAGTTGCTAGTGGAAAAGATGATGCTGATGATCTAGTGGTAATATCCATGACCTAGTTATTGGGAACTCTGGTTTATGCTCGATAGGGAAGTGGGCCCATTAGGAACAAGTGGATTTCTTAGTATGAAAAGGCAAATGCTAAGATGGCATTTTTCTTGTCTGATGAGCACAAATATTGGAATGAAGTGGAATCTAGGGTGTTAGAGAAGGATCGTGGCTCCTCACTTTGCATTTTTCTAGCTATTGATTTTTTATAATAGAAACGCAACTCACAAAGTGTAATTAAGTGGGTTTTGTCACAAGATTTAGAGCTGTGGAAAGTCTGGAGAATTTCGTTCATTGTTAATGGGATCTAGGAGTTATCATCTAAAATTGAATTTTCTTCTTGCCATATGTTGTGACTTGTGAGATACACAGTCACCAATAAGCTTCCGAGAGTTTGGTGAGAGAGTCACTCTTATCCTTTTGGCTTGTCTTTTACCTGCATGTCTTGTTGTGCTCGTCCAATTAACAGTATTTATCATTGTGTCTTAAAGGTTTATTTCTATATGGAACAACCATAAGATCTATTCTATTGTTTACAAGACGTATCCGGTCTATATGGAACAACCCTATTGAAAATTTTCTATTTTAGAGTAAAAGGATTAGCACATCAACTATATTATGTAATCTTTTTCAGGTATTTGGTAGCTCTTGAGAAGTATCCAGTGCTCACAAAAGCTTTGACGTCTGCATTATTAACTTTCATTGGGGACTCAATTTGCCAGGTATTTTTTTTCCTTCAATGCATGTTTTGTTCCTTGAACTCTTGTGTATATGTTGCTTGTTTATGTTTTCTTTTTTTTGCTTTTGCAAAGTTAGGTTGATATTTTTTTTTGTTCCTTTTTTTTTTTGTTTGTTTGTTTTTGGTTTTGGCTAAGTTGGACACTACCACTGAATTTTATTGATGGAAGGAATTATGTAGAAAACTTCCACCAATGCCAAACCAACCATGGAGGTTTCCTTGGGGCTATAATATCAACAGTGATTTTCGAATCTATTTCATTCTGTTCATAACCAGAACCAAGAGCCTTACAATATCTTTGACCATTCAAAAGCACCCTTCATGTAACTGGCATGGGGTCAAATTGTTCTCCACTGTTGATCATCGAACAACCCATGATCTCTTGACCCTCCGAGGCCCATATTTGTCCTTGATGTAATTGGCATGGGGGAAATCATTCTCCACCGTTGATCACGAGCAGTACCTTATCTTGATCCTCTGAGGCCTATATTTGCAGCCCATAGTATGTGGGTCATTAATTTGTACCCTGGAGACCAGTGATTATGATTACATGAGGAGTGGGCCACCATTGTTGTTCCCACATGAGAAGTCCTATAGTTGAATGACTCCCAACTCGGCATAGTTTCCTTGGAAGGATTTTCTCCCACTTTTTAGTTATCTAGGCAGAGTTAAAGTCTCCCTTAGTATTTCTGCTACTCACTTTGTGGTTCACTTTTGGGGGCATCAAATGATGTTGAAGCGTTGTGAAATTGTTCCAGTTTTAAAGCCCATCGACTTAGCTTTCCAATGAACCCAAGATCATGTAATTCCAGTATTGCTTAAGCTAAAGTCAATTGAGTTAGCTTTCCAATGAGTCCAAGGTCATGTAATTTCGATATCGTTTGAGTTATAGTCAATATTCTGAGAGTTTGTATGGTTGTGACAAGAGTTAGCATAGCATAGGATTTTGTTAGCTTGAGTACTAAGCAATTAAATATGTATGTAATCTCAGAATTTTAATAATATAGTTGATTGATTTTGATTTCACAAAAGAAATGATGAGTTTTCTCCCTAAATTTCTAGGAAGAGTGGCTAATTTGCTGTAAGTTTATGCTTGATCCTGCTGAGCCGCTCGTGGGTCTCTTCTAGTCGGGGTTTTGGTCAATCCACTAGTGAGCTGCTCGCAGGATTCTAAAGCTTATCTAACGTATTCCTACATTGATTTCAGTCAATGTATCCTCTACACACTTGTTGCACCCACATGTTTTGATAAACAGGATTGAATCATCCTTGTTTCATTTGAATTGGAAAGCCATAATCATGGGAAAGCTCGAAAAGAGACTCCTTTAGATTATTCCTAAAAAGTCCACTGCCACCACCCAATCATAAATTCCCTCGTGAAGTTCCATTCTACAAATAACTGGCCCCAATTAGTTGCTCAAAACCTTTCTTCCGAAGTTTCACGGTATGACTCGTAAAATTTTGGAATGATGATGCCGAAAAGGCTTATTTCATTTTCTAATACATGTCCCATGCCTTAATCTTCGCTCAATTACTTTCTCCCAAAATTTCATAGTATGATTGTATAACTCGTAAGCAAGGTATTCCATAATGGTAATGGTGGCGATAACGGCCACTGTCATTACCGTAACAATAAGGGCCATAATAACCATTACACACACACACACATACAAAAACTGTTTTTGGTTCCATATAGGATCATTGCAGGCCATTTTTTTAATGTAACAACTGTTATGGCCCCATAACGTGTAATGGTTACCACCGTAACCGTACAGCCATTATGTAACCGTTTTTTAATGCCTTGTTCATAAGTTTAATCCCACGATAATGCAGATTTGTATGTCTCCTTTATTCTTGTAAATAGGTACCACAGTACTTTTTCTCCATAAATTTGATATTTTGTTTTTTCTTGCAAGCTCGTTGAACAACTTAGTAAACCAAAATATGCTAATCACCTTAAAAAAGAAAACAAAATAAGCTAATATCTCCCTTGCACTTCCAAACCCTCTTGGTATACCATCTGGTCCTAAGGCTTTTTCTAACTTCATCTTTCTAAATGTTTCTTTCAGTTCAAGTATCCTGATCGTGCGAACGTATCTATGTTCTCAGGCCTCATTTGAGTTTATGATTCCCCCTATCCTTAAACTCTCAAAGTGGTTGTTTGTTAATAGGTTTTTGGAAATAACTTCTCTACCTTTTATTCATCTCTTCACCCTTAACCATAGTTTTCAATATCGGTATCGTATCGGCCGATATGGCCATGTCGTGTCATTTTTTATTTTTTTTTGATACAATCAGTGTTGTCATACGTGATGGCATAAGGGATTATGCCATCGCATATGCCATTCTGGACTAGTAGACACCATATACCATGGTGCCATATGCAGTTATTGTGCCATTGGGGCTTATATGGTTGCACAGAGAAGTTTGTGACCAGCCGACCGCATAAGCCATATGTGGTTATGCCATCACACCCATAGCATAGCTTTTTTTCTTTTTACAGTTGGAACTTTTTTCCACATTCATTTTCTCTCACCTTTTCACCCCCATATTTCCACAACTCTCTCTCTCTCTCTCTCTCTCTCTCTCTCTCTAATGTTCTCATCTCTCAATCTCTTTAGTCTTTTAAGTCTCTTACACACACTATTATTCCCATTCTCTCTTAAAATGCCATCAATATTATTTATATGTTTTTTCACATTTTTTAGTATATGCATTTATTTGAGTAGTTGTTAGTTGAATTGTTAGTCTAATAGTCTAATAAAACTATAAAAAACAATTCTATATACTTGTAGTATTTTTACACAAAATTTCATTTTTTCTCAATTTTCCTTGAATTTTTCATTTCTCGATAAAATAAAATGTTTGGGAGGTTATGCAATCGCATAAGTGCACAACCTCCCTGGGTCTCATAGGATTGCTTATGCCATTTGACAAAATTGGATACAATACGAGACCAAATTGGCCTAGCCTTTAAAAAATGGGCCATATCGGCATTGATACGGACCGATATAGGCCAATACACCCACAAAGGCCCAATTTTTTTATTTTATTCAAAATTTTACTCATGTTTCCTCTTCTTTTTTTATTTAAACCATGGAGGAAGCTTAGAAAATCATGTTAGGTGAGATCTAGTCCTATTTTGGGATCAAAACAAATGATTTGAGTGGCATTTGACAAATCCAAGCAAAGTGGATCATTATGGGAAAAATCAAAAGAAAGGGTAAACCTTCACTTTCTTTTTTCATGTTTTCATCTTCTTTTTGTTGTATTTCAATGCAATGGGCCTTAATCACTAAATCATGCTTGATTTGTGTTCAATTAGGGCCCATTTAGTTAACTTCTAATAGGTCAAATTGACAGATCACATTCTTATCAAAGAATGGTCTAATACACCATTATATGCATGTGCAAAATACACACACACACACACACACACACACACACACACACACACACACACACAAAAAGGAGGATGGATTCTTGAATGTCTCATTTTTCTCTCTTTACCTGATATTCTCCTTAATTCTTTGGCTAAAAAAAGAAAATGACCAATATCGGCTGAAATGGTCTGATAGCAATATGTGGTGCCCCTATTGTATCGTTTTTTGGCTGGGCTGATACACCCCCCGATATTGATATTTAGAACCATGCCCTTAACCAATATCCTCCGTCATCGTTCTGAATGCATCCAACATTATCTAGGTCGCTACACTTCCTCTCCTTAATTTTCGTGAGTTTGAAGACATCTTTCTTACCTTCTCACCCCCAATCAGTTGTACAAATCATCATATGCCTTAAGTTCAGCCTCAGTTGCCTCTCTTGGCATACTTTCTTTTTGGCATTTGTTTCTTCTTCTAAAATTTCTTTATTAGTCCCTTGCCAAGCCTCATAACATGATTGTTTCTTGCTAATAGATTTTTGGACCTCATCATTCAACCACCAAGTTTCCTTATAAGAATGGTTTTTCGTGTACTCCTAGAACTTCTTTTGGCAACTTTCTTAATGCACCACATAACATTCACATCTTTCTCAACATTAAGGCTGTCAATGGGTACCTAGACCCGTGGGTACTAGATGGACCCCGATTTTAACGGGTCCTGGTCCAATACCTCGGACCTGTTTAGAAAATGGATCAAGCCATATGCATGTAAGATAGGCCATTTACTCCAAGAATGTGTAAAAGTGGCTCATGTATGTGTTATCTAATCCATCATTTAGGTGGCCCCATGATGTAAATGCCTTTATTTGACCTTGGCCTGACTCAAAACCAAGGTCCAAAGACCTGATGGTACCTGAACCCAATCAGATCTGGAACATTCTGGATCTAGGTCCTTCACAACAAGACTTGGAACCGAAAGGACCCCAACATGATCAGCCCAGGTCCCAGAACTCTAGGACCCGACCGGTTGACAAACCTACTCAATATTCCAATTTCTGTTTTTAATCAATTTTATTCAGAATATCATTGCTTTCCCTCCTTTTAAATTCCACCATCTTATTCTTGGACACCTATTAATTTCACTTCCTTTCTTTCATCTCAAGATGTAAACATCCACGAGCATTTGCCTATATTGCATGGTCAAACTCTCTCCTAATATAACCATGCAGTCTTTGCATATTGATCATTCTATCTTCCAAAGTGGAAAGAATGTCCGTTCATGTGTGGTCATACTCACTTAGTATAACCCTGTGTGTATGTGTATGTGTCCGCATGCATGACAAAAGGGTCAAATAGACTTAGGCTAGGAAGTGGAAACTATTAAACAGTGATACCCGGATGATGCTTACTTTTCACCATCTCCCTTTTATTGCCTGTGAATGCATTCTTTATTTCATTTTTATATTTAACTGTTTAATGAAGAAAAAAGGAAAAGAAAAGAAAGGAAAAAAAGAAAAAGAAGAAGATTAAGAACTTGTCTTACAGCCAATGTTTGTTAACTATACAAAACCACTTGTTGCATCTTCTTACTCTTTTAAGCGTTTAATATCACAACTCATCCTCTATTTTGTATACTGACAGCTTTTAATTGATCGGGTGCCAACATTGGACTTGAAGCGAACATTTCTATTCACTTTCTTGGGATTTGTGTTGGTTGGTCCCACATTGCATTTTTGGTAATGATTCTAAATCTATGCAATTGTTGTATTTGAAAGTTGGAGATGAATTCCAGTAATGGCTATACCGATAGGGAAGTGACAGTACAACAAGGTGCTCTCCGAGCAATTGAGCAGTCCATATCATCATTCCGGGCTGCTTATATCATCCACCTACTCTTCATGGACCACTATGCAGAAAATCATGTTGATGGATGATCCTAACAGTTCAAGTGTTGCCATTTTCTCTATCTCCACGTTTCTTCTTCAAGCCATAGATGGGATAGCATCAATTGATTGAAGGGGTTATTTGGAGCCATAAGCAATCAAAAATGGGTCCTACCAATTGGATGAATCATATTGATGGCTGGATCTATTTTCATGCTACTATCAGATGGTTAGGATCATCTAATCAGCTTGGTCTTTTAAGGCGGCCTACAAAGAGGCTGGACTGCATTGACAGTCCAGATTGACGATGTGGACTGCCTATTTGTTCCAATTGCAATGTAGTGCACCTGAATGTACAAATCAATTCTGGTGTTTGTTTCTATCTGAAGCAGATGATGCAAGGCAAATGTTAATGTAATATTTTCTCACATGGAAGAGTATTATGTTATTAAATGCAAAAGTTGTTTAGAATAATAAAATTGGATTGAACTCTGATTATTTCCACGAGTTTTTTTTTTTTTGTAACGAGTCCATGTAATTTGGGCTCAGAAAAGTAATTACTTTTCTGAGCCCAAATTACTTAATGTTTTGTTCAGAAAAGTAATTACTTCTTCAAAAAGAAGTAATTTGGGGTCAGACATTTAGGAAATGTTTGGAGCATAGGAAAATCCGACCTTTTTGGATTTTTCGTAGTAAAGGTTTTGAATGCAAAAAGATGTTTGCTTTCTCCAAAACACCCAGACCGACTTAGAAACAGGTCAAAAGACACCACCTTTTTCAATTGATTTTCTTTCCCCGAGAGAGAGAGAGAGAGAGAGAGAGAGAGAGAGAGAGAGAGAGAGAGAGTCCGAGGTTGTTCCTTTCCAATTTGATTGGCATTGCTTGCATGCAAACAGGCACTTTCTTGCACTTCCAATTCATTTGGTATTACAAAATTTCAACCAGTTGTTGGTTATGACTTCTCCTTTTCTTTTTTTCTTTTTTTTCTTTTTTCCCCCTTTATCTTTTCTCCTTGCTTCACCGAGTTGGAGGAATATCAACTTGACATGCATAGTGTCTTGATGTGCTTGTTTTGCCATTGGGCCCATGGTTTGTTGACCTATTCTAGGCTGCTGACATAATGAGCCCCCAAAAAAAAAAAAAAAAAATCCAGATCAAAATATCCTAGCCGTTCAATCTTGATCCTTTTCTTCAAAATGTTGGTTCCTTTTTTTTTAAAAAAAAATAAATAAATTATAATAACCATCTGATAACAAACGGTTAGGATCTTCCAATCTTGGAGACTTTCCGTGCATAATCTGTTCATGGTGAGCCCCATAAGATCAACATTCTGGATCTGCAAAGCCCACTTTCTCGTACTGGCACATCAGGACATTTAATGTCCTAAGGCATCAGGACCTGGTAATTCCTCTCATGATAGAGATCTGATTCCATGATGAGCCCATAATCCAGAGCTTCTGAAATTGAATTAATAAAAACCTTATTTCGTGGGATTTTTAGGTATTTTTACTTGAGCAATGTGGTGACCATGCCAGGAGGACCTGGTGCATTCTTGCGCCTTTTGCTTGATCAGGTAAGCCTCTCTCTTTGTCGGTCAAATTACATATTTACCCCTTGGTTTGTGGGTTCAATTCTACCTAAAAACTGTTGTGATATTTTGAACATAGCCTCAGCTTCTGTGCAGTTCCTTTTCTCTCCTATCTTCATTGGAGTCTTCTTATCTTGCCTTCTAACACTAGAGGGAAGACCATCCCAAATAATGCCAAAGCTCCGACAGGTGAAGTTTCTATCCGTTTTTCTTTTTTTCCCTTCTTTTATCTTCTCAAGCAAATTCTGTGTATAAGTACTGTATTTCTTGTAGAGAAATCCTCCAACACTCTCAGAGCACTATATAAGTTATAGTGCTCCTAGTTGCATCGGTTGACATGGATAGACCAATCAATCGATCTGAACTGTCTATTAAGTCCAGAACCCAATAAATGGACTGCTCAGAAAAAAAATCACACCGATCAGATGATCCAATCCATCCTTGATTTGACATTTTTTCCTTTACAGCCATCCCTTTGACAAGCCATGGATGGAATGGTTATCAGTGCCTAATAGAAGTAAATCTTCGTAGTTATAAGCAATCCATAATGGGCCCTAACAAATAGATGGGTCAAATTATTGATTGGACCTATTTTTGTGTATACAGTCTTGACTGTCCAAATTAAACCCCATTGATTAAATGGTTAATATTTGTGAGATTGATATGACATTTGCATGGTAGCCTATGGAATGTGCCTTGGACCTATTTGAGCAGTCTGGATCATGGGTTGGACTGTCTAAGTGGCCCAATG
Source organism: Magnolia sinica (assembly GCF_029962835.1). NCBI lineage: Eukaryota > Viridiplantae > Streptophyta > Magnoliopsida > Magnoliales > Magnoliaceae > Magnolia > Magnolia sinica. The sequence goes on from NC_080579.1 coordinate 12,308,867, forward strand.
CAACTAGGAGCACTGGGGCATTTCTCTTTCTTATATTCTTGAAAAATGTGATGGTATCCCGGCCATTCACCAGGTAGGCCTGCCCCACCATGCATGTGTTATGACTCATGGCCTGAAATCAGGCTCAATCACAGATGCATTGTGCATGAGAAAAATGGTTGGTCAAAATGTGTGAATTGATGGTCCACATTTGACATACATGTGGCCCACCTCATGACTGGACTGCTTGATTTTCAGGCCATGAAAGATACATTATGAGAGCATTTGACAAGCAGCCTGTTTATTGGATGTGCCACATTGGCATGCAGGGTGAGAACCTATTTCCTCAAGGTTGCCATTGCAGGGCTGTCTTACTTGGCTACATTTTGTTTGATCTTTGTTATTCATAGGAGTGGTTTTCTTCTGTGGTGGCAAATTGGCAATTGTGGATCCCATTCCAGTTTCTAAATTTCCGGTTCGTTCCGCAGCAATTTCAGGTTTGTACGATGACATTTCTATCTTGCACAATTGGTTTTCTTGAAAGTTCCTGGGTTTTTTATTTTTAAAATATGGAAAGATTGCAGTTACAACTTTCACGAACAAATGTAAGTATGATATGGGCCCATGTCAAATATAAATCATTGTTCTGCAAGTGGGTGTTTATTGTATGCATGCATACACATAATACGTATACGAATGCCAAATCTTGAGCGAAAATACAACCTAACCACATCAGATACGGCATGCATGCATTCTTTATACACACTTATTCTTGCATATACAAACATGCATTCATGAATACAGCAATAGACAGACATGCATCAAGAGTCATGCATTCCAATCTTCAAGTGCTGGCCAGCTTCTACAACATTCAATATAAGCTATCACTCTTTGAAGCCATATCATGTTGTATATACAGATGCAATTTTGGCGGGTTGCGTTGGGTTGAGGGTCAACCTGCCCTTGTCTCAAGAGGAGCCAACCTAGAACTCAGCCTGACCCAAATTCCAACCCAAGGTGCCCAACCTGAACCCAACCTGCAGTCCTCTATACACGACTCAACCAGACCCAAATATGTGTGATTATTCCCCATCTGACCTAACCCAACCCAAATTTGCTCGGCCCAAACCCAACCCTAAGACCTTGACAACCCAACCTGCCTGAACTCGGTGTTGGGTCGTTGGACCCAAGTTGTAGCCATAATTGTATGCATGCACATTGTGTATGTAAATACATTCCTTCTTGCTGAGAGATAGAGAGTCATACATCTATGTGTGGAAGTGTAATAACTACAACGAAATTGCAAGAAAAGGGGAAAGGGAAAGTTTGCTCTTATTAGGCTTTTTCGTGTTTGGTACCAGTGTGTGCCGGGCATGCCGTTTTCAAGTGTCCGAATAAATTGCACCAGGCCAGGAGACTTGCAAACCATGTCTAGTTTAGATGAACACGCTTTATGTACATACATGCATTCTACTGATATAATGACTTGCATGGATAGACATGTGTAGTCCACCTGATGGCTGGACTACCTAGATGCTTGTCAATTGCCCAGCCCAGTCCACTAGCCAATTATTCAAGCCATACGGTCTGTTAAGTCAGATTGGACTCCGCCCTCTGAGCAGACCAGCCAATTATTCAAGCCATACTGCATTTACACATGTATGCATTCATCTAAATACACAAACATTCATGATTGAATCGGTACATTTTATCGAAGCATATCAGTGGCTAGTGCACCACGTAGAACCAAAATTAAGAATTCTTCCATTGCTTTTCTCCTGTTCCATACAGGTATGGGAAGTTCTCATTTTCAAGTGTCCAGTGAGGTTTTACTGTCCAACATGAAATATTGATGCCTTGCAAACCATATGGAAATTATATGCATGTGTCCAAACACGTATATGCTCAGATATGCGACCGTGAATAGTACCCTCATTGGATGAGCCCGTACTAGTGGTTCCCATGGTTCATTGATCCAGAATCTTGATGTTATGGATCCCATCATGAATGGGGGATTGCCAAAATTCCTCCAGATTGGTAGATCCTAGCCATCCAATCTGTGCATTTTCCTGGATCGTTGTTGTATCTTTTTTTCTTTTTTCTTTTTCTCCTTTTTCAACCATCTATGTGGATCACTGATCAAAGGGTCAGGTTCTTCCAATCCAAAAGATTTTCGTGGCATCTCGTTTGCAGTAGAGTCCATCACATTAATGTGTTTGGATCACCAAACCATGGCCCCGATATGCACGGATGGGCATATAGTGATTCAATTCACGTCCTATCTTGGGGGCCCATTCCCCCTTCAACGTGGATGTTGGTGTATGTCTTCTTAAGTAAGTATTTGCATGGCAACAAACAAAAGGCTAGAGTTATCTGATTGATGAGATTTCTTAGGCATGGGCCATCAATGACGAGAGACAGGTTCAATGGTAGGGATCACGAAACCATGGGTCCCACATGTATAAACTACATGCATAATAGGGAAGTTCCACTTTGTTCACTGACAAAGAAGTCGGACTCTCCATTTTTATATATTTCTTCCCCAATCGTTTTCAAACCGTTAACTACTATAATTCTTGTTGGTGGCAGGTTCTTGCAGCGAACATCGTTGCTCTAGCGTGGAATGTAATTCTGTCTTTCAAAGCTCACAAAGAAGTTATTTCCAAATAGGTGCATGCTCTCACTTTTCCTCCATACCATTGGTTTATACATGTTGAATAAACAGGTCTATCTCTATGTGTACATAACACAAGTAGCCAGGGGCAATGTGACAAACATCACTGAGATTTTGAAATTCATACGATAATATCACGAGAAATACACTGAACAATATTATTGCAAGATTTTGAAAATCTTGGCAGATCTCAAAATATCGCGTTCTATTGTGATATTAACTCAAACAAGGGAGGGAGGGAGGGATGTAGATGAACTTTCCTACTGGTTTTCTGTACTTTTCTGGATCTTCGAATAATTCTCACTGATCATCAGATAATTTATTGTTAGGCTCCACCCCAACATCCCGGTCTCCTTCAACAGATCAAACCTATACTTTCACTAAGTTGAGTATATCCTTGACCAAGATCTAACAACTCCTAAGGAAGTATCAGAGAGGTTCGAGATCCTTGGTTTGAAACTGCCTCTAGATATAGGCTTTTGACTTCTGATGTACCTGCTTAGGCACTTCTTATGATAATAATGTCATCTACATTTCTTAGTTCCAAACAGCAGATTGGATTTATCACAAGGCAGTGTATTGGGTCGCAGATTGGATGGTCGGGTCAAGGACCTAGACGTGTGTCGTCGTAGCCTTGCTCGGGCTTTAGGTTTTTACTTTTCTATTGCCTTTTGTATTCTTTCCCACCCTTGGGCGGTTTCTTAATAAATTCAGTCACCTTTTTATTTAAAAAAAATGTCATCTAAATAAACAATTATAACCACCGGCCCTTTGGAACTATGCCTCACAAATACAGGCTGATCAACTTGGCACCTATGAAACCAAAAGTCGACAAAGGCCTTCCTGAACTCTTCAAACCAGGCCCCGGGAGATTGTTTCACGCCATATATTGCCTTCTGAAGTTTGCATACCTTTCCACTCACTCTAAGCAACAAACTCAGGCGATTACTACATATAAACTTCCTCGGCTGAGTCACCATGCAAGAAAGCATTTTTCACACCCAACTAATATTAGGGCAAAGACCTGTTAGCTACAATAGAAATCAACACTCGAAGAGAGTTTAGTTTTGCCACTAGAGAGAGTCTCCTTGTAGTTCAACCCCTGGGTCTGGGTATAACTTTTAGCAACAAGTCTAGCTTTTAACTTTCAATCAATCCATTGGGAAGGTATTTTATGGTGCATACCCACTGACAACCTACTGTCTGCTTCCCAGGAGATGATTGTGACTAATTTCCACATCCCAATACAATGCATAGCAGCCATCTCCTCTTCCATGGCCTTTAGCTAACCAGGATTAACTGGTGCATCATGGTGAAAGTAGGGAATGTAACACATAACAGGGACATGGCATATTTACGGAAGGATGAGCTTAGCCAATGATAAGAAACAAAGTTTGAAATAGGATGTTAGGTACAGGAGCATCCCCAAAGGCATATCGAATGAGTGCATTTCCGGAGAGCAATAGGAAGGTCTAGATCTGAAGGAATGGAAGCAGGACCCCCAGGCAAGGATGATGATGTGGGGTCAAATTTTGGCATGGTTGGACTGGTCGCTGGAGGTACTTGTTGCTTGTCCACAGGTATTGCCAGATAGATCATAAGAGATTACCGATGGTTGAGGAGCTGTTCAGTTAGATGTTGGACGACTCCCCCTCTCTCTCACATGAAGCTGAGGAGTAGTAAGGCGTATCCTCAAAACATGTCTCATCCGCACTAACAATGATGTGTTTACTGACAAGATCAAAGCATTGACACTCCTTTTGAGTGTGTGAATATCCAAGAAAACTGTATTTGATTGCCCTTGTGCCAAGCTTATCTGGCCTTGGTCATAGTTTTTGGACAAAGGTGGTGCATCCAAACATGGAAGCTGGGAAGGGAAAAGGCGATTAATTGGGAAACAAAACAGAGAGGAATTTTACTGTATAGAACGTTTGATGGCATCCAATTAATCAAATGACGTGTGGTATGAATAGGGAAACTCCAAAACCATTTGGTGGCATTCATGTGCGTAAGAAGAGACATGCTCACATCCAACAGGTACTGATTTTTTCTCTGACACTCCATTTTGTTGAGTATACGATTAGGAAGTTTGATGAATGATACAGGCTGATAACAATAGTCCTGTAAGGAAGTGGATAGGTACTGAGAAGCATTATCAGAATGGAGAATCTGAATGTCCTGTTGAAACTGATTTCAAACTTCAGAATGAAAGGATTTAAATGCAGTAAATATCTCGATTCAATTGTTCATCATAAATACCTATGTCATACGAGAAAAATCATTAATTAAGATAACAAAATACTTTAAATTGTTATTACTAGGAACTGAATTAGCCCTCACATGTCAAAATGAACTAAAGTGAAAGGAGTAAAACTTTGATTCTCTCTACTAGGAAGAAACACTAATCTATGATGCTTAGCTAATTGACAAGCCTCACAATTTGTTGATGAAACAAATAACAAAGAAGGAACTAAACTCTTAAGAGATTCCAAAGATGGATGACCTAACCGGCAATGCCATCGCAATGGTGTTCCTTTCGCATTAAGAGCTGCTCCAACAGTCCCTGGTTCAAAGTAGTATAGCCCATGTAATTCACGCCCCTCACCAATCATTACCTTGATGTTGAGGTTGTGGAAAACACAATGGGATGGGTAAAATGTTATTCCATGTGATTTGGCTTACAGATAGAAGATGAAATGGAAACATAGGGACATATAAGACGGGGTGAAGTGATGTGGTGACTTTAGGAAACCATTCCACAACTACGAACCTTAAAAGAGGCTCCATCGACCAAGGAAATTGAAGAACAAGGTGTAGATGATTAAGGAAAGGCAACATGGGGTGTGTACTTGTCATGTAATCTTTGGCCCCAAAATCAATCACCCAAAGTGATACACCAGAGGATGCAACTAGAGCATTACTTGCATTGGCTAAATTGGTTGAAGAGGTGGTTGTTGAATCAAACTTCATATTCTTTCGCAGATGCTTTTTGTAGTCGTCATGAGAAACAGGAATCATCGTAACAGTGTCACTAGGTCCAGACCCACTGCCAGGAGAGTCCCTAGTCGATGAGCCATCATTCATGTACATTGCTCGATTCGCATGATGAGGTCGATTTTTGTGAATAAGATCCCAACACTTTGTCTACGGTATGATTTTCTTTGTGATGAGCTATCATTCATTACACTATTGCCATTCGACCTTGGGCAAATTTTCTATCGGCAATTAGCTTTTCGATGTGCTAAAACTTTGCATTATGAAAGGGCATATTAAGGGTTTTTAATATAAATAAAGGGCATTTAGTTAATTTAGAAGTTAGCCATACGTTTCTCTCCATGAAAAGAAGGATAAATTCCTACCATTCACCATCATTGTAAAAAAATTGGTGGCTCATCTCCTCACATTTCAAACTCACATTCAACTATTAAAACAACCCAAATTGTGGTTCACATTATGGAGTGTATCTGTAAAATCACAGCAATCAACCAGTTCTATCCATCCAATTGATGGCTATCCAATGGATGGTTAGAAATAAGATAGCGAGCGGTCTAAATTCCAAGGGCAAGATTGGATGGAGAATATCATGTTCTCAATGTTAATGTCAGGTGGTGGTCCATCCAAAGTTGTCCCAGCCATTTGTATGGTTAAAGAGTTACCACCATTTAAAAAATGGTGGTGAACTATCTTATATGATAGATCATCAAAGAAATCTACTTACAACCACTACTAAGTGCCAGAAGCTTAATATATTCTTCATATTTTTTCCTGCTAATGTGTCTTTTGTCGGACATCCGAACTGTGCAAAAGGTCAGCTCCATCATGGAGATCACCTGGCATGAAGATCTGGCTGATCTTGTAATCAGGTGCGCCACACCATCAAAATTAATTGACAGACAATGATCTGACCCAACATGCAGTTGTGGTCCAACTGATATGATTGGATTAGCCTGACTTTCACACTAGGTGATCTTCATGCTTGCTCCAACTATATCATGTAGAAATCGATCTGGATCATCCACCCTACCGATCACACCTTGGATTTCCCATGGTTCCAATGATCTCTTTGATTGAAAATTCTAACCACACGGTTGGTCGCCCACGAAATCTACAATTACAACAAAAGGTCCAAAAAACATACGCCAGATGTAAATGGATGGTTGGGATCGTGTTGTCATTGTGATCTTAACCAAGATTTTTGAGTCTTGCATGCCCCTGTACTCGTGGCACACGTTCCAACCTGGAAAGTATGTGGGACATCTCATCGGTGCCTTAAGGTGCCCACCACTTTGAAGATGAATATATGCAAAAAAAAAAATAAAAAAATAATAATAATAATAAAAAACAGGTGACCTCATCAGGTGGGCCATCCCTATACAACGAGCAAGTAGACCTGCCAGATCGGTTAATATCATCCTTCAAAGCGTGGGCCATGTCAGCTTAGCAGGCATGCTGCGTGTGATGTCGAACATGGAGATGGCTGTTTGTGGGGGCTAGCAAACCTCATATTCCAACCTACTAAGATGTGACATACCACCCGATTATCTGATGCATGCATGCTCATTCTTCATCTTATGAACCGTTTGCTTGCACCAAATTTCATGAAATATCATGAAATGTTGCACCAAATTAGACTTATCACGGACTATCATGAAATTTCATGATATTTGATGCAACCAAACACACCTTTAAAGAAAAAAAAGAGTCCAAATAAGATCATTTTATTCATGTTTAATATTTGATTTTCAATATCTAGAACAGGACTTGGGAGACAAAATACTGGACTTCGAAGAGCTCCGGCAACTGACAACAGGTACTTAAAGAGTCGGATTGTTTTTCTTTTCCTTTTTAAATTTTTTTTTTTTTCTTTTCAAACAGGTGTGAAAATTTTGTTTTTGTTTTCGTATTTTTAAATAATCAAGTGGTTTTTTTTTTTTTTTTTTGGAATTGGGTTTTGTTTGGAAAGTATGGAAACTACATTCTCATTATACAGAGGGGGCTACAAACCGTATCGGGCTGTACGGTATCGGTAATGAGAACTGATACCTACCCAACTAGACCATCTTTTCCTTTAGCATGCCATTTCTGTGGGAAATCAGTACCATCAAAATGGTGGGACCCACTATGAGATTACCCAGAAGAAAGACTGCGTCCATCCATTCATCAAGTGGACAACATTGTTGGAATCAATGTACAGGTGTGGCTCACCTAGTGCGCTCATCGGCCTGATTTTTGAAATATGGTCATCTTCATGGTGGGGCCTACAGATTTAATGGTACTGATTTCCTGCACAAGGGGGATGTTGATGGGAAGATTGTACAGTACCACAACTTGTGGTACTGTTGCTATTTGGTGATTGGATCTCATCGAACCATTGCAAGCCCGATATCCCCATTTGAAACCATGCAGCAAAAAGCCCAATTGAGCACAATGGCTACTCTGCTCAATGCAAATATAGGAACTTCCATACATGATGCCTAAATCTCCTTACCTGTCAGTAATCCAGACCATTCGTTGGTTTTCTCTCACCATGGATACACCATGCCCCAAAAATCTTCTCCATGTGAAAATCCCAAGCTTCTGATTTCTGGGCAATGAATGGATGGTTAAGAAGAGAAATACAGCAACGGTCCCAAGATCAGTGGTTATCATCATCCAAGGAGGTTTTTGGAGCATTGTCCATATATATGTGGTTAGAATGTATGAGAACAGTGGTCTGGATTTCTTAACACTGGCCCCACAGGTTTTGGTCTGATTTGCTTAGGCCCATTTATGTATAGAACCAGAAATTCAGGCCCACTACATTGGCCAAATGGGCCTGAGGCTGCCCATCTATATGAGAGATGCTCCCGAGCTCTCAGAGCAATATAAGTTATAGTGCTACTAGTTGCATTGGAACACATAAACAGTCCAGTTGATTAATCTAGACTGTCCATTAGGTTGAACACGAGTTTCATGGGCTACCATGCAATTATCACACCAATCCGATGATCTCAACCATTTGATCAATGGCCTCTAATATGGATGGTCAAAATTGTTTACAGAAAAATAGGTCAAATAACTAATTCGATCCATCTATTTGTTAGGGCCCATCATGGATTGCTTATGATTCCAAGGAATCAATTTTGCGAGGCAATTGTATCCATCCATCCATCGCTTGGAAAAGGGATGGCTATAAGAAATAGGGCCACATCGAGGATGAATTGGATCATCCGACCAGTGTGTTTTTTACATGGTAGTCCATGAAATATATTCTGAATTTAATAGATGGCGTGGATCGATTAATTAGATTGTCCAAGTGAACCAGTTCAACTAGGAGGATGATGAGCCGAATGGGCTTAGCCAGTCTGCACCCCCATTGCCAATTAGAGCTATCGGTAGGGTTGTACCCGAGCCAAGCTAGCTCGAAAAGCTCGCCCCGCGTGGCTCGATCTAGCTCGATTTGACTTGACTGGAAAGATGACTCGAGATAATCTAAGCTTCATGTCATCCTCCACGTTTTGAAAACAAGCCAAGTTTGAACATAGTAGAGCTTGACTTGACTCAACTGGAACTTGGCTCGGTTCAAAGCTCGAGATCAGCTCGACTTTTATATATATATATATATATATATATATATATATATATATATATATATATATATATATATATATATATATATATATATAATTTAAAATTTTTTGTAAAAAATAACTTGAACTATACCCATCCGGTAGTTCGACCCTTTCTTACCATTTTCCTTCCTTACCTAACTTGCCACACCTGAGCTTCTCTCTCTCTCTCTCTCTCTCTCTCTCTCTCTCTCTCTCTAGCTTGACTTAGTGTATATCGGACTTATCTCAGCCATATGGCCTGCAATCGCCCAAGCTCTTCTCTCTCTCTCTCTCAACACAAACAACAAGGTACCCTCCATGGATCTATCTAATATAATATTACACACACACACATACACATTATTAATTGAATATTTGATTTGGGAGTTGGGTCAGTTGGGTCGGGTTGCTGGGTTGAGTCAGGTGCAGGTTGGGAGCAGGCTCGACTCGACTCGACTCGACTCGAGATAAGCTCACCTCGACTCAATCCACTAACTCGCCTTGAGCTCGACGAAAGTTTTAGCAAACAAGCCAAGCTCCAACTCGAGCTCGAACTCGAGGAGAGCACGGATGAGCCAAGCCAAGCTTGACCCACCTCGATTCAATGTATAGCCCTAGCTATGGGTGGCAGCAGCTATGGCCCACCCGCTAAGATTGGCCCATGGGCTGGGCTTGGACCCGAATGGATGTACTGATCTATTTTTGGGCTAGGCTGGGGTTTAAGCCATTTTAGCCTGATCTGGACCGTCCCTACTGTGGTTGTATATGTTATTCCAATCCTTGGTTACCTAATACATGCATCTTCCATGTAGATGGTTGGTTTCATTCCTTTTTTTATGCATGTGTGGCCTAATCCATCAATTGATGGATGAAGGGAAAACATAAACATCAGCTTTATGCAAAACTTTTGTGGCTCCGAAGAAGTTGTTAATGGTGTGCGTTCAATCACTATTGTTTCCTGTGGTGTGGTTGGCTTGAGATTTGGATATGCATCATGTTTGGGTTCATGCTCTAAAATGATATGAAAAAATGGATGGAATGCGGATAAAAGACATACTTAATGGTTCATAGCACCGACCAGTAACTAGAGTTGTACATTAGTTGAGTTAGCTTGGTTAGCTCGCTCGACTCAAAATTGGATTTGGACCTAGTCAAGTCAGTTCTAGTTTTTGGAGCTCGAAAAAATTACGAACTGAGTTTGAGCTTGCCCGAACTCGACTCGACTTAGCTTGAACCCCAACTCGAATTGATTCTGATCGAATTGGCTCGGTGACTCGATTATTCTGATCTTGATGTTGTTTGTCAAGTGTTTAATAAAATGACTCAACGAAGTGTCCTCGTATCAAGGTATTCTCGAAATGGGCATTCGATGGAAGATTGAATAAATAAATCACCACAAAAAAAAAAAAAAAAAACTTTACATTGTAGTATTGCCCTCATATTTTCATCTTGATGTTGCTCGCCAAGTGTTTGATGAAATGCCTATAAAGTGTTATTACTATTTTGCATTAAAAGTGTGGGGGATTGAAGATGCATTTTGTGTGTTTGAGAAAATGTCACACAGGCTTGAATTCGGCTCGAGCTGGCCCGAGCTATTGACCGAACCGAGTCAAGTTGAGTTGGCCAGTCATGATCGAGGACCGAGTTAAGCTGAGTTTGAGTTAGGGTTTTGTAACGTCCCAAATTTTCACTAGTTTGGATTTTTATTTTATTTTATTTTATTTTTTAAAAAAAAAACTCTTGAAAATTTTTACTTTAATTATTAGCTTATGTCGTCATTTACTGACCCTTAATGCTCGATGTGAGCTTATACGTAAGTTTTACTAATAAAGAACTGCACAAATCTGATTAATCAACCATAAGAAGCTAGCGAATTCGCCCGATCACTTAAATTTTGAGTCTAGCCATGTAATTTGTTCATCTAAAGCCCAAATATATTTGACATATCACTGATTAATCAAGACAACGACAACTAAATAAAGATTTACCAAAAGCCGAGACAACTAAAGGTCAGATCTTGATTAACAAACTGAATTGACCTAGTTACTCATTTAGCCTAAGAACCAACGGTTCAGGGTGATTAGGATCAAATCACCATTTTCGCTAATTGCGAATAGGCCACATTATAAACTTAGATAATCCAAACCTTAATCATTATCTAATTCATTACAGAAATGTCCCGATTTTCTGTACAAGTTCTATACCGTATTTTAGTGGGCCACTAAACCCGAGACGATAGAAAGATGTTTGTCTTAAGAGGGCTTGTCATTCATTTCGGATATCGAGCCGAGATCACGTCTCGAATCGCTGAACTTAGACTCACAAGGCTAGTGCATGAGATGTGTAAATATTATTGAAATTAATTAAGAACTTAAGTTAGTTGTCTATATCCGGTCTTTACTAAAGTTATGACTTTCGGACTGTTAGATCAAGATCAAATTTAGGGCAACAACTTAAGTTAACACCCTACACATCAGTATAGCCACGGCTCCGATTGATCATCGATGACCGTTAAACTGATTTCTGATCATATCCGTCAATCGGCGCATTTAAATAGCAGACCGATCGTATCCATACGCAGATCATTATTGGGTCAACTATCCTACGGTGTATATTGACCCCTACACCCTATTGTGGACCCCAAATATTATAAACACACTTCCTATGGCTAGTATAGTAAAAACATAGCCCTTAGATTGTGTCACGGATCAACCATTGTGCGTATGTTGACATCTTCGTTAGTAATAGCATTAATGTGGTTTTATATTGGTATCGTTGATCTCGGACATTTATCATGGTAAATATTGTTGAGTTGGGTTGTGTTGTAGGCCAACCATTGCGCATATCATTATGTCATCCATGCATTTAAATAATTAACCTAGAAATTATTTGTTTTGTAATGCAATTATTGCATATGCTTGATTATGTTGATAACATGTGTAACTTAGAAAATAGAACCATTGAGTTAGCTACTCGCTCTCTCCTGGAACGATGTTTTAAAATACTAACCAATCAATATTATCGATGCGTATACTATCTAGATCTCAGACGGTTAGGCTTAGATCGGCTTGCACCACTGCCATTATGTTTTGGAGGATTGGGCCAAAACTGAAAAGTTTACACTTTAATAATTTTGAATTAATTTTGAATGTGTGTGTGTGTGTATATATATATATATATATATATATATATATATATATATATATATATATATATATATTGCAGCTTGTAAAATCCTCATTTGAGTAGACACCACTCTTGGAATTGTAAATTTTAAACATTAGCTATCTATTTTTGAACTTATTTATCTTTGCTTAACTTTTGATACTGCTGATTTAAAATCAATATAATTGCTAATCAGGGGTGAATGTTAATTGAAACTGCGTAAGTACGTGAGAACTTGCCCACATGCATTTTTGATAGGCTCACACTCGGAAACTCGGGATTAGAGTCTCCGTACTCATGTATTGATTTTCGAAGCATGATATGTTTGTTGCTAGTAGAGCCTAATAAAGTTGTGCCAAGGTCGACTGGATTTTACTTGTGTACAGCTCTACCTGTAACTACTCACAACTGACTGAGTCAACGTCAATTGGCAATTTGCGTCCTTCATATCCATATGAGTTATGAATTAGGTTATGTTTGGTCACACTAAATATCATGAAAAAAGAAAAACCTAACAGACGTACTATAAATGTAAAATCATAACCTTTCTAAGAATAAGGTTCTTAACTAAAATTGTTTGTCATGTGAGGTTTATGCTATATTGTGTTCATGATTAGAACCATTCAGGCATGAAAAGCAAGGTTTTTAATTAAAACTGACCTAGGGCTCGATGTTTAAGTGGTCCACTGAAATCTTGTGGACTGTTATATGCGGACCACGAAAAATTTATGTGAAACATATGATTATGACCATCACCATCTTTATTAGACATGAAAAGGAAATTTTTTAATGCCTAACATATAACTTCAAAAAGCAATGGCTACAATCATCAATGAATTATGATTTTGGGACCACATCTTATCTAGGTGGTACAACCATCCAGACTAATTAAATCACCATATGTACGGTCAGTAAGATATTTGGGCAGTACCCAATTAATTGGGTTAGGGTTGATTATTCAATACATTGTATTTGGTAGGAGAACCAACCCACTGGGCTACAGTCGCAGAGCAATCAAATCATTGCAATTTTGGATTTATGATCATCTAACATTTGGACGGGTGATTTCTGATGGGATGTGAGATTTGTGATTTATTGGTGTTTGCATCCCAACCATCAAATTCTACCAAGTGTCCAAGCACTTAATTTGTGTACATGTGGACTACATTTTATGAGATCTGGGCCTTTCATCTGTTCTAACATTTATCTTTGATAGACCATTGCCAAAAGTCATACCAGCCAAATGATCCTAGCCATTGGTTTGCTCCTTGAACATCCTTCGCCAGGTGGGTTTTTAACTAACCAGTAGATGGAAGGTTCAGATTTCACGGTGCTTACCGAGTGTACAGATATTGAATGTTTGATGACTGAGGAAATTCGGTATAGACTTGGAAAATGAGAATGGTCCGTTTTGTTTGAATTTCATGGCCATTTGATCAAGATTCGGATTGTTATGGGAGATATTCGCCACTGATTGTGGAGAAATAATCACTGATGAATCACGTCTGACCCACGCGGTCAGATCTTGGGAATTTTTCATATAGCCCATGGTTTATATTCCTCAAATCCTCTACACCACCGGTGGTAGAAAGCACGTGCAACACCCGATCTCTGTGGGGGCCACTGTGATGCATGTGTAATATCTACTCCGTTCATCAGTCGAGTCACCTTAAGTTCACCATAGAAAACAAAAATCATTTCGGTCCAAAAATCAGGTAGAACACGCTATGAAACAATGTAAATCATGCCTAAAATCTTAAAAGTCACTCGGTGTGGCCCACCTGAGTTTTGGATTAGGATGCATATTGGGAATCTCCTCACCCTAGCTAGTGTCTCTCACCAATGAACGGCTTGGATAGCCTAAAAACATCACTGTGTGGCCCAGGAAGGTTTTGTGGTGAGCGTCCCCAACCCTACTGTTCCATGCAGTGTGGCCCATCGATCTGAATTTTGGGTGATGCGGATTGCTTGCTGACCGTGCCAGCAACGACGTGGCTACTGGGAGGTGCTCTGTGGACCCCACCATGATGTATGTGTTTTATCTGGCCCGTCCATCCATTCTCTCAGCTCATTTTACGGCATGAGCCCCAATGAGAGGCAGATCGAAATCTCAGGTGCACCACAACACAGGAAATAAATCAACCGTCCACCATTAAAAACTTCTTAGAGGCCAGAAAAGTATTGGATGAAGCTGATATTTGTGTTTTCCCTTCATCCAGGCATGTGTGACCTTATCAACAGTTTGAATTGCAAATAAACATTATAGCAGGCCCTATGAAGTTTCTAATGGCGGGTGTTCAATAACCCATGTTTTCCTGTGGTGTGGTCCACCTGAGATTTATATCTGTCTCATTTTTTGGATCATGTCTTAAAATGAGATAGAAAAATGGATAGAGGGAGTGGATAAAACACATACATCATGGTGGGACTCACAGAGCTCCGACCAGTAGCATTTTATGTGTGGACAGTGCACACGCTTCAATCTGAAGAAGACAGCTCACTGACCGAAATTTAAATACAGGGGCATCCAATAAAATCCCAACCGTTCAAATAGTGTCATGATCGTACAATCGAGTTGACACGGATTCGGTGGTGAACCCTCCAATACCGACATGAATAGGGGCCCTGCCCCCTGTATCACTATTCATCTTCAAGCATCCCACATGTGCCACATGGACTAAAATGCCACGTGCAATACATGCTGATGGTCTCACGTGTGGGGCCACTGTTATGTATTTTGTGAATATCCACGCCGTCTATCTGTCTTTCCATCTCATTTGAGGACGGGATCCCAAAAATTAAGAAGATCCAAATCTCAGGTAGACCCTACCACTAGAAACAGTTGCGAATGACCATTGAAAACTTTTTGTGAGCAACGAACATTTTGGATCAATCTAATCTTTGTATTTTTCCCTTCATGCATTTCTTCTTGACATTATCACCAGGTTGGATGGAAAATAAACATTACAAAAACCTTACTATGGGCCTTTAGGAATTTTTAATGGTGAGGCACTCAAACACCACTGTTTCCTGTGGTGTGGTCCACATGAGATTTGGATCTACTTAATTTCTAGGATCATGTTCTAAAATAGGCTGGAGAAATGTCTGGACGGCGTGGATATACAACATATCATCAAGGTGGGCTCCATAGAAACGGTAACACCCACCTACTGACCTACATAACACTAATTATGAACAGGTTGGATGGCAAATAAATATCACAATGGGCATTAGAAAATTTTAACTGCAGTATCATCATCACTGCATAGATCTGTGGGCCCACCGTGTTTTATGTATTTTATCCATGTCATTCATCAATTTTCATAAATAATTTTAAGGCACAAGCTCAAAAGAAATATGGAAGACTTGAGTAGACCACACCATAGAAACCAATGGGTATTAAACCTACTATTGAAAACTTCTTGGGAATAGAAGTTTTGGATCAAGCTAATATTTATGCTTTCCCATCATCTAGATCTATATGACCCTATGAATAGTTTGGATGGCATGTAAACATCACGGTGCACCCTTGGAAGGTTTCAAATGTGAGTGTTATTATCACCATTGCTTCCAATGGTGTGGTCTGCTTGAGCCTTAGATCTACCTCCTTTTAATGAAATGACATGTCAAAATCGATGGATAGTGTTGACAAAATACATACATCACGTTGGGCCCCACAAATCCGCTACTAGGACCATCCATCTCTAGTTAGGTCGGGTCACTATTAAATGAGTCCCAATAGCAAGGGTACTTTAAGATGGTTGGTGGCACATACAAAGCACCTGAAGATGTCCAATAGCATAAACAAGTATTTAAAGATGGTTGGTGGCGTATGTAGAGCACATGAAAATGACCAGTAGCATACACTAGTACTTAGAGATAGTTGGCAGCACTTGTACAGCAACTGAATACGGCTGATTGCAGGTTTGGGTATTTAAAGATGGTTGGTAGCACATGCAAAGCACTTGAAGATGAACAATGGTGCATGAGACACATGTGATGCACTTAAAGATAATTGAAGCCACACGTGATAATGTAGCTTAATATCATATGTGTCGAGATTTATTCTTAATTGAGTTGGTTAAATTGAATAATAAAAATAATTAAAGTCATACATATGCACTTCTTATCTTTTGATTTATTCAAATGTTGAAAGTTTAGTTTTTTCTCTAAAATTTTGTCTTACATCGTTTAGAGAGAGAGAAAAATAGGCTTGAATTCTCTAGTAAAATTACTTAGAGAATAGAAAGAGAAGAAGGCTTATTGCGTTTCGCACTAGAAGACATGTGCGTAGGTGTGGACTATGAGGCAGTTTGGTCGTTTTTACTCAATGGCATGCTAATACAGTCGTTCCACCACCGATCGGCTGACAGATTTCGATCGTTTCCTCAACCAGTTGACAGATATGACTATCATGCTGAATGACCAGTGTATTTCAACCGTTATGTCCGATTGACTATTATATATTGTTATTATGTTTCAGTTGGTCGAATATTTTTACTGCATGGAACAGTCGGTAGAATATCACTGTTATAAGAAACGGTAACTTCTGTCCTTTTTAATTAAGTCATGTCTCTTTTTAAAAAACTTAACCATTGTGAACGATTTTAAATACATTTTAAGGCCCGTTTGGCCGGGTGGTTTGAAAGGGATTCGATGGTATTGGAAGGGATTGGAAGTTAAATTCTGGGATTGGCCAGGCATGCCAAACAAACTGGGTGATCTCATCCTGGGATATAGCAATCCTATGGATCTTAAGACAATCCACTGACAACACCGTCATTAACTTTAAATCCCATCCTGATCCGTTCAAATTTGCCTGGGTTGTGTTTGGTTCGAGGGATTGGAAGGGATGGGAAGGTTTAATCCCGGGATTGGCCGGGCGTGCCAAACAGACTCGATATAGCAATCCCGGGATGTAGCAATCCCACGGATCTTAAGACAATCTACTGACAACACCATCATTACCTTGAAGTCCATGCCATCCACCCTAATACCATTCAATTCCTTCCAATCCACCTGGCCATACGGGCCCTTAAGAAATGTTTCTTTGTGAAAACACACAACTTTTCATTCTCTGTAAAATCCCTTATATATCAAGAATTATTACAATCACATATATCCTCTTCTTTCTTTCTCTACAAGCAACTGAAGCTATTTTTATATATACATAATCCGTCAAATTAGGGAAAAAAAAAGAAGAAAAACTGTGTTCCGAGTTCTATCTTGGAAGCGGTTTGGTAGTAACTTAGCAGCTATTTCATATTAATGAGAGAGAGCTAATAATGCTTTAAGAAAAATGTATTTAATATTAATGAGAGAGAGCTAATAATGCTTTAAGAAAAATGTATTTAATATTGCTTCGAAGTCCGGTTTAATTTAATTTTCTGTTCAATCTTTCCCATTTCTACTATTTTACAACAACCTTTAAAATAGATGGTAGCATATCTTGCACATGTAAGAAGCCAGCACACGTGAGATTTCCAAGGCATATTGGCACACGTGTGGGAAAGCTGAAAATGATTGGCAGTGGATAGTTGGCACTTACTTTCAAAAGTAGATGGGTTGTTTCCTCTCCTTTTCCTCAAGTTGACCGAAATCACCTCTCTTGAATATCCGTACGGACATGAAAATGACTATATTTCAAATGGCATTTTCGGAAAATTCACGACAAAATTTGGACGGTTAGGATCTCTCGAGGATCACATGCAATTTCTCCCTGCAAAACCAACCTAGGTTTGTTAGTTGTCTCGGCATCATGGGACACATGACATCGAGATCCCCGACCTTATCCAGGGCTGTCTCTCAATGGCCGTCCGTTTGATTGACATTTCGAGATTCTCAACGGTTGGATGGATAGCTACGGACCTCATCTGGCCACACATCTCATGGTGGGCCAGATGATGTCGTCCATTCGGCATGAATTATTTGGATGAGAAAGTATTAAAGACTCAAGCTCTGTGCCAAGTGTAAGAACATGGTTCGAAGATATATAGTCAACGGTCATCCTTCAATCCCTGTCCAGGATTATCTGGGGCCCACCTGATGAATGTAGCCCACTGAAATTCGCTAGTCACGACTTTTCTCCCTATGAGAAATTGTACAACTTCGTACAACTCAACTTTTCTGATGATGGGCAACTTTAGATGGGTGATGGACGAAAAAGATACTCCACTTAGGGCGTGTTTGGGCAGTGGGATTAGAAGAGTTTGGGTGGGATGGGATTCCAAAAAACGTAATTATTACCCGTGGCAGGGATTGTCCCCGGTTGCCATGGGATAAGATTAATGCCATGGTTTGTTGGTAATACGGTGGTACATTGAATGGATATACCCACCATCATTTGAAATTATTTAGAATAACACATGTTTTATATCTAAACTTTTCATTTGTTTTGAAACCTCATTTTATGGCATGGGCCTAAAAATGAGATAGATCCAAAACTTATGTGGCTTTAAAGAAGTTTTTAATGGTAAGTATTCAATCCCCATTGCTTTCTATGGTAGGATCCACTTTGAGCTTTAGATTTACCTAATTTTTGGCCCATACTTTAAAATAATCTCGAAAAATGGGTGGATGGTGTGGATATAGTCCACACATCATGGTGGGACCTACACAACTTGCTAACATTAAGTGAAATTGGCATAGGACCCAATGCAATTCCGTCTCATCTAATTCCAAGCTTTTCCATTCTTCCCAAGCATGGAGTGGAATGAATCCCATCCCACCTAATCCCTTCAAATCCCACTGCCCAAACACGCCCTTAATCTACTTACTTATTGATCAGTGTAGATCTAATGGACGGTTCAAATGAAACGGCACATCTAATGTGTAAACATGCCTGCACGTGTACAGATCTCTGGCCATTCTTCAGGCATGCGAAAACATAAGCTAGGCCGGTTCACTCATCAAGTGGGCCACACATGGTAGGTTCACTAAGGACACGCATCAAATGGTACTCGGTGGATCCCTGACTGTGGGGCCCACCGTGATATATTTATCTTGTATCCATGCCGTTCATACGTTTCCCAGCTCAGTTTAGGGCATAACCCAAAAATGCAGCAGATCCAAGTCTGAAGTGGACCACACCACAGGAAACAGTGGTGATTGAACGCCCACCCTTAAAAACTTCTTGGGGCCCACCTCGGAATGTTTATTTTCCATCCAATCTGTTGATAAGGTTAAAAAGACCTAGATGAAGGGACCACACAAATGTCATCTTGATCCAAAACTTTTTTGGCCCACAATAATTCTTAAATGGTCAATCACCACTGTTTCCTGTGGCGTGGTCCACCTAAGATTTGCATCTGCTTCATTTTATTTATACTTGCTCTAAAATAAGCTGGCGAAACGGATGGACGGCATAGATACAAGGTACCTACGCCCCATAGTCAGGGATTCACCGAAGCCGATTTCCCCCCAAAAAAACTGCTTTCCTTCCTCGGACGCGGATTGCGTCCTACCCCCGTCCGGACGGTAATCCGTCCGGGCAGAGCTCTGTGGGGCCCACCGTAGTATAAATATTTTATCCACGCCGTTAATCTCTTTTCTAAGATCATTTTAAGGTATGAACCCAAAAATGAGGCAGGTCCACAGATCTAGTGGACCACAAAACGGGGATTGAACATCCACCATTAAAAAGTTCTTGGGAGCTGGAGAAGTTTCGGACCAAGCTTATATTGTTGTTTTCGCTTCATCCACATCTACATGAACTTATTAATAGGTTGGATGGTAGAAAAACATTACAGTGTCCCTTAGAAAGGCTTCAACGGTAGGTGTCATTATCACTGCAGCTTCCTTTGGTGTGGTCCGCTGGAGCTGTGGACCTGCCTCATTTTTAGGCTAATAGCTTAAAATAGTCTGATAGAAGCGATGAACGCCGTGGATAAAATACTTACATCTAGGTGGGCCCCACAGAGCCCTGCCTGGACGGACTAACATCCCGGCGGGGGTAGGACGCAATCTGCGTCCTCCTCCCTCATGCCTCTGCCCACCTACAAATGGAAACTTCCAACCGTTTATTGCGTGGGCCACACGTAGAAATAAAGAGGTAGAGATGGACGGTTACTTACTGCCCAATCAGCACATTAATGTCCACTATTCAACCGTAAGCAGCATCCAATCCGCACAAAAGGAGGGCCATACCATCAAGATCACCTCATCCCAAAACAGGCTGACCAATCATCATATGGCCCACACTGTAGAAAACCTCCGACAACCGTCGATCTAATCCAAGCTACATGTGTGGCCCACATAATGAGTGGATCAGCCTGATTTTTGCATGGCCCAATCTTCATGTTGCAACCCACATTTTGAACGGAGTGGATGTCCTACAAGCATCACACGTAAGCAGTTATAAGGTACTTCGATCATCCAGCACCAATTTAGCTGTGGGACCCATCTATCGTGGGCCCCATTCTTACAAAGTGGGCCCACTCAAGGATAGAAATGCCAGCTACGAGATACACGCAATGCAGACGGTAGGATTACGTAAGCCTTGTGGGGCCCACCAGTCCATAGTCAAAAAAGTCGAAGGACACGTCAGTCGAGACAACGCCCCCTTCGTTTGACTTGTATTAAAGAGATTCGGTCAACAACCATCTGCATTATGATAGCCTGTCGTATTATAGGAAAAAAAAAGTTGTATTTTTAGCCCCCTGAAATTGATATTTCCAACCACCTAGGGGTAATTCCGTCATAATAAGTCTCCATATGAACTATTCCAGACGTTTGCTACACTATATTCCGACCGTCCATTATTTTTAATCTGCAAGATATCTAGGGTCCTTTTTGAATGATCCAAACCGTTGATATGATTGGCCTCACTGCCGATATAGGACAACAGAAAGAAAAGCTCATATCGAGTATTAAACCTTTGAAAGTTCTATTCTCCTTTAAAACCGTTGTTTTGTGGGAAAATAATAGGCTTTTCGATCTTGAGGACTTTATTTTTAACATCCATCTGTAGTATGGCCCACCATATGAATGGTTTGGATCACTGCAGCATGATCCAAGATCCAACGCTTATGTTTCCGAGGAAAAAAATGTAGCCATGCGTCGGGATGTATGGAAGTAGCGAAACTCTCACTTTTAACAGTCTCCGTGATGACAACAAGCCGCTGATGAACGGTCAATATGACAGTACGTGCAAGTACAGCCACCGAACTTGACTAAAAACTGCTGCATGCGGTCACCGTCATCATGTCCTTAGCTTCTCAGTTAATACCCAAAATACCCCTACTACACTAGAATCGAGGTTGCTGGCCCACCCGCGTGTGAATCCCCGCCCACCTATAGGCAAGCACACGTGCGAATAGGGAATAACTCATGATTCAGATCTTCTTCCCATATTCACGCTGTTTGATTCCTAAAGTGGGCCATGATGTAAAATACGAAAAGATGGTCGAGGTTGTTCCTAGCCGTCCATTAGTTTTATGTTGTGGTCCACCTGAGGAGTGATCTGGCCAGGTTTTGAGGACAATATATAGAAGATTGTAGTCCATCACACGTGTGCGTAACGTCCTCGTGCTTGTATTTGTACATGAATGGGAGGGATCATGCGCGCGTGTGGAAATCTTGCAAGCAACGTGGAAAATTTTATAGTGCTGCGTCCAGAAATGCCCTAGGTGTCGCATTGCCCACGTGGAATCATGGACGGTGATCTTGACTTTTCAAAATGTCTAACTGCAGACGCACCATCTCAAGCGCCAAACGTAAGGCAACGTACGTTTCCAGCATGGCAATCGTGTACGGGATCTGGGACGTCCATCAGATGGTGCAATCAGAGCCTTTTTTGCTTACTAAAATTGCGGCTGGCCCAGTCATCAGATGAGTAATGACTGCACAATCAATTTAGACCGTTGGTTACATCCGTTAACGCCTGATGAAAGGGCCCACCCTACTACCGTACCAGACCCTGCACACGTACAATATTGGCACATGTGGAGCGTTTGTGTCTGGCACATGCAGATGGGGCTTCTAGATCAGCTCCCTCTTTGATCTCGTGGATCTCCATGTGGATAGTGGGCCAGGTCTTCATTGCCCCGATGATCTTAATCGTCCAATTGAAAGAATGGAACTCTCCTTATGGCTTATCTACTAACACAAGTGTCAAAATTCTAAGATTTGCAGTGACAGGATGATCTTGACCACTTGATTGGTGGCCAATGAGCAGACGGTCAAAAACCATTAACAATTCACTTTTTAAATCAGAGAAATCTTACTGCCTGTTTGGGAGCGTGGATTTGGAACCCCCTGGATTCTGAACCCCCAAAAATAGAATACCTCCGGATTTGCGATCCTCCCACTGTGTTTGGAATTTGAATCAACATCCATGGTATAGTTATTGGGGTTTGAATTTAATTACTAAATCAATTTTAATATCTCTAATTAGTGAGATATGTAATTTTTGAGACAATGGTTGTGATAAATGCTTTGCCCGAAAATGATGAAATTCCAAATCCCGAATGAGCCACAAGCACAAGATCATGTCTGAGTGATTAACCAATAATTTTTAATCATTGATTTACATGGACAGTGGTGATCATCATTAGTGGACCATGTACCTAATAGAATGATAATGTATAGTGACACACATATTATATATGCAACTATTGAAATAATTTTAGGTGTAATCCAAGTTCGGATTACAAACCCCTCGAAGAGGGGATTGGAAACCCTTGGATTTGAAACCCCCTCCAATCCCCTCCACTGACAAACGGCCCTCTTGCATTGTTATGATTTTGCTTAAGTCAAGGCAGCTATGTCCGGTGATAGTACTAGTGCTATAGATTGTGCATGTGTAGTCCACTTGATCAACGGTTTGGATCACCTGGATAATGTTTACGTGTACGGTGGTAGAATTATAGTGTCCTCATCATCAAACGTACACTTGGCTGATACGGATGATTCCAAACAAGCTGGACCACGGTCCACTAATCCAAACCGTTGATACGACGACATGCAGTCCATGGAGCCACCCTGACCGTTCAACTAGTTTCCCACAAAGAGATAGTTAAGGGACGGCCCATATTCAAAGGAAAATAGTTGAACGATCAAAGGATTCACATTATCCAATCTGGGAGGGATGTCCCACCAATCAATGAACTTACGTGGCATGGTAATGTATCAACGGGGATCATCCATCTAGTTGCCCTACCGTGGATGGAAAATGGTCAAAATGAAAAATCAATCAGGTAATCTTCACCGTTCAATCAGTAGACTTCAATGCAACGGTAACAAGCAACACGGTTAGGATTCTCCGGGAGGTGCGATTTTTAAACTGTGGCCCATCCATGATGGGTTCCACTAGATGGACGGTCCCTTTGTAAGCCATCTGGCCACATGTACTTATGAGATACAGCTCTACCATAATCTGCACCTATCCTCTCTACCGTGCCACCAGATTAATGGACCCGATCACCTATCGTGGATTTAATGGATAGTTGTGGGGCCCAGAGCTACATTTTTTTTTAGTAGTCCAGTGATCCGGTCGTTGTAACATGAATGTCAAAAAAATAAAAATAAAAACCACCTAATTAATTAGAATTTACATTATGGTATCTTTTCAAAAGGGTTTCCAATAAGGTACTTCATTAAAAGTAACTATCATTGAAGTACCTTTCATTAAGTTTGTTAAACGGTTGGCCACCCTTGAGGAAAGGGGTCGCTCAGGTGGGGCCCACCATGATGTTTATGTGAAATCTACCCCCACTAGGTGCATCACCTCCGAATGAGAATTAGAAAAGGTGTACATGGCAACACCCTAACTATTTCCTTTATTAGGGTCCCCACCTGAATGATGAATCGGCATCTTTTTTAGCCCAATGTCTAAACTTTTTATGTGGCATCTTATGGTTGGAGTGGATTTCGCATAACCATCATTGTGAGCCTTGTAAATTTCAAAGGTGGATGTCTCTTTACTAACTATTTTCTTTAGTGTAGCTCTCCTATATTACAATGTTGGTAGTCATTTTGGTTTGGTCACGTATGGTGTTTCCAGGTGCGCTGGAATTGATTGTACAGTTCAATTCAAATCGAACAACTTAAATCCAAGCGCTAAAATAGACAGATATGTCGAATGCGATTGTATATGACTGAGACCTGAGAAGATCAGTCGCCTATTCAGCCACTCGTAAGATAGTTATAAGATAACCAGGCGATTGTCAGAGGTAGGATTCTTCCTCCGAAGATGGGTTGTACATTAACTTCCATATGCAATGACTTTTATAAGTAGAAATAGTTAAACAAAAGTAAAATACCTATCAGAAAGCAACTATAAGATGCATTTATGAAAAATAGGGAGCAACTATGAGATGACTTTCTGAAACATCAATTGATTATAGAGTTAATTACAAAAACTTATCTACCTTTTAGTCTATTCACAAATACATGCCTTATTTAAAAATACATACGAATACACACCTTCCATTGAAAAATATAATGAAAAAGTAGCATGTTTCACTTTGACTACTGATTCCTGACAGGAAGGCATTGTTGAGGCCTATAAGAGACCATTTTGCACTTGTTGCCGGTCATATTCACAATTGAATTCTAATTTTGTGTGCTTGCTTTCGTCAGTGTGTTTACGGCTTACCTTTAGCAGACAAAGTGAACAATAATATCATTTGTTTTGTAAGGTTATTTCACCGACTAATCACATGTGTCCCAAGAAGGTTTGGACGGTTTTCATCATCTGGATTTGGTTTTATTATTGTGGGCAGCATCTTGCTCATATCCAGCTGATTTTTTGCGTGAAGCCTCCCCGCCATTAAAAACTTCACAGGGGCCACTGGAATATTTTTTTTCAATCCAACCTGTTGATAAGGTCACTAAGAACTAGATGAAGAGACCACACAAATATCATCTTGATCCAAAACTTTTGTGGCCCATGAAAAGTTTTAATGGTCGAATTACCACTATTTTTTGTATTATGGTCCACCCTGACATTTGGATTTGTTTCATTTTTTTGGACTTTGCCTTAAAATGAGTTTCAAAACAGATGAACATCATGGATAAAAGTCAAATACATCAAGGTGGGGCCCCCGGTTAGGGATCCCACCTTTGTGGATACAAGATACACCGAAGCTGCGCTTGCTACTGGCTGCCTGTATTACAGGCAGGCTGATGTGGAAGGCCTTTAAACGACGTGACTGCCCCACGACAAGTGGGCCATCATGATGTTTGTGAGAAATCCATTACGTACATCAGTTTTGGCAGATTATTTTAAGGCATGAGACAAAAAATCAGAGGGATATGATGATCAAGTGGGCCACACAACGGGAAACAGTGCAAATGGGCTGGTTACCGTTTAAACCTTTCTGGCCCCACTTGATGTTTATATGCATCCCTAACGGTGGGACCCACTGTGATGAATGTAACTTACATCCACATTGTTCATCCATTTTGACAGCTAATTTTGCGGCAAGATCCCAAAAATGAAGCAAATCCAATTATCAAGTGGACCATACCATAGGAAAGAGTGGTGATTGAACTTCCACCGATTAAAAGCTTATTAGGGAGCATCTTAATGTTTCCATAGTGTTTATTTGCCATTCAATCTTTTAATAAGGTCACATAAGCTTAGATGAAGGGAAATAACAGATATTAGCTTGATCTAAAACTTTTATGGCCTAATAATGGTCGATCACCACTATTTTTTATGGTACAGTCCACTTGATCACCACTATTTTTTATGGTATGGTCCACCTGATAATTAGATGTGCTTCATTTTTGGATAATGCCTAAAATGAAAACGGACGAAAGGTGTGGATATAGAATACATATGCATCAAGGTAGGCCCTACAGTAAGGGTCGCATCGACCTAGGTGAGTTCGAGGTCTCACCTAATCCTCTCTCTCTCCCTGCATTGCCAACTAGCCTATACATGCCGGGTGATGTGACATGAGAGGACTTTTAATGATGTGATTGCTCCACGGCACATGAGGCCCACCATGATATTTGTGAGAAATCCACTATGTCAATCCATTTTCGCAAGTACTTTTAAGACACGAGGTAAAAAATTAGTAGGATATTAAACTCAATTGGGACATGTGATTGGAATAGGTAGAAAGGGATTGTCTATTATTCAAGCTTTTCTGGGCTCCACTTGATGTTTATATGAAATCCAAATTGTCCATAAAGTGGTCCAACCATTCACACTGGGATGACTGAAAGAAAAAATATTAGCTTGATCCAGTGAAACGCTAGTTGTACTTCTGTAAAAAACACTCCAAATATATCTAAAGATCTTTTACACGCTATACATTTTTTGTGCAATGATATGAGTCCTTTTTCAAATTAGTTATCTCAGGAATGGTTAGGATGTAACATTCGAAAATTTTGCTATTCTGAATTGTCAAAAAGTCCTAAAATTTTATATATATATATATAACTAGCCCACGTCATCACATACTAACCCTCGACGCTGGAGGTGAGTATATACATAGGTGATACCAATAAAGAACCACACAAATTCAATTAACCAACCATATGAAACCAACTAATCCGCTTGATCACTTTAACCTCAAGTCTAGTCTTGTGAATTGTTCATCTAGGGCCCAAATCTAACCGACCCATCACTGACTAATCGAGATAACCATGACCAAATAAAGACATACCTAAAGTCGAGTCAATTATGGGTCGGATCTTGATTTATAAACCAAATCAACTCGATCACTCATTTAGCCTAAGAACCAACAATATAAAGTGATCATGACTAAATCATCATTTTCTCTAATTTCGAATAGACCACATTGAGGACTTAATTAATCCAGAGCCTAACGATTGCGCCCAAGAAATCTCCCTATCTAATTCATTCGAAAAATGCATTGATTATCTAAACAAGCTCCAGACCGCTCGTTAGAAGCCCACTACCTCCGAAATTATAGAATAATATCCGTCTCACTGGGCTTGATGTCCATCGCTGGTGGCGAACCAAGAAAGTACCCAGAACTGCTCAACTTGGGCCAGAAGCCAAGTGCTTAAAACGTACAAATCTTGTAAGCTTAAATCTAAAAACTTAAGTAAAATAGACCTTTCGCTCTTTCGCAAAGTTGCAGCTTTCTGACCGTTAGATCGCAACCAAACTCGTGCCATGAGTCAAGGATATTTTCCTACTCATATCAGTATAACTGTGAGCCCGATCGATCATCAGTCACCGTTGATCACAAATCGGGCCCCTACAATCAATTGACTAATCTGTTTGCCACCAAACTTGGAACAACCCTTCATATGTCCATTGGGACTAAAAATCTACCCACTAGGGGTATATACATTAGAATAAGTCTCCGTATGGCTAACTAGACTAATTTTCAGACTATATAAGTCCTTAAATCTCCCTCCTACATTTCCATACGAATTTCCTGCAAGTGGGGAGAGAGAGAAGAGAGTAGAGAGGGAGTGGAGGCTAAGGAAGAGCTTAAGCAGACTGGAAGTTGAGAAATTTCCTCCCTTACCTCAGTCCCACGCCCGAGCTTGTAACCCCACCGCCGTGAGAGCACTCCGCTAGCAACTGGAAGCTATCTTTCCAACCCTCTTTCAGTTTTTAGTGCATTAGGCCCTTTACATGTATCCTAACATACAAATCCTATTAGCACAAGGTTTCGACACACAAATTTGTAGGACCGGCACCTTGGAAGCGACTCCGCAGGCCGTCAAACCATACCTAGGTGCGGATCATTATCTTTAGGTGGCTTTTTATCAAACCTAGGCTGGAATTAGTGATTGTGATTGTAAATTTTGCTTTGTATGTCTTTTTTTTTTTTTTTTAGGAATACAAAAGTAGATATTGCGTTTTATCATTGATTAAACTTGTTTGGGGAATAAGTGTTTAACTCCTAACCATCTTGATGTTTGCCTTGTTGATTTCCTTCTCACTATGAGAAATTTGAGTATAACATATCCCTTATTCTGTGGTGAAATGGGAAAATTGTGTTACGTGTCTCCTATGCATGTAAATTGAGAAGATTAATTGTAAAATTCTTCCATGCATGTCCAAATTCTTTGCAATTACGAGTTGTACATGATCTCTCTATAGTTTTAAATAATTTGAAACTCATTTACATGCTTGCTTAGATTTCCCTTACAATTAAAGAAATTTATGATCCTTTATGATGTTAAATAGTCAAATCTTTTGTTATGCACGTCTAAATTTCTCACAACTAGAAGTAGAACGTAATTTTGTTTTATTTTTGTTATATATAGATATTTAATCCCCCTTTGTTGGGTTGGCCAGCAAACGCTGAAGCCCATAGCAACAGCCCCATCAGTAGGGTTGTTCAACAGCTGATTTAACCCATTTAATTAGAGAACGGATAACCTGCAGTAGTTGGACTACATGGGAAGCTCACTCTCAATGTCGTGTGTTACGCAGCTCGCTTGAACGGGGTAAATTAGCTCACTAGCTGACCAACCATGTATAGTCACGATTGTCTGAATCTAAAGCACCTCATACCTTTGAGAGGCATATTAATAACTGTTAGTGATTCGATCCTACTAAGACTCATGAGTTAGGCATGGTGGAATGGGACACCGTGTCCGAGATGTCAGCCTACGCTAGGGTGACGAGCCTCCCTATAGTGACTAGTGAGCAACCAAGTCTAGGAACTTAGGTGTAGTGGAATGGGACACTATATCCGTGTTGTTGGGCTACGTTGGGGTGACAAGCCTCCCTGTAATGACCAGTGAGGATGGGAGGTGACATGTCCTTGTTCGAACGGCCTCGTTAAATTACTCGACCGATGGTTCCGTGCCAGAGTATCGTCCGAACAACCCGGGTATGAATGAAATTGGGTGACGAGCCCTTCCCTATGGTGATTCGGTTATATGACAACCCCACACCTTGGAACAATGTGATCATACTCGATGTTTGGGTGATGACCCATACCGAGTTAATCTTCACACCTTTGGGTATCATGCCTTACCTCGAAATTATTAATTTGTGAGACAGATGGATAATACTTAAATTTGAATCATGGATCACAGGCTCAGAGTCGCTACGGCCGCCTTGGGACAAGTGATCTGGATAAGGTCATTGATTAAATGGAGGTGTTTCAACTTCCCCAATCTTACTGGATGAACGGACTTAATTAAATACTTGGCTAACATGAATATTCATCGCATTGTATTAGCAAAGGTTGCCGACTCGGCAGTCGAGGTTGCATTGAGGGAGTGTTAGGCATTGCAAATGTAAGATGGTGTCGCTCAAGGGAGTGTTGGATGGAGAGGGCATGCATCATATCATCATAACACGCATATGCATTAAAAGAGTAGTTAGGAATTTTGTGTTTAATGCTTTTCATTAATTGTACCTATGAAATTGATAACATGTGTAACTTATTGCTAATGAAATTCACTAAATTGATCACTCACTCCCACTCTAGGATGGTGTTTTAAAACACCAACCAGAGACTTCCATAGATGCAGGTACTAAGAATCTGATGCACTGGACTACGCGTCCATAGACTCGAAGGAGGAGCTTTCTTATTGCTAGCTCCTAGATGGGCCACTGTAGTTGCCCTATGGCCAGCGCTGGGACCATAAGGTAGGGTTATTTTTGTATATTTTTGCACATTTGTATTTTTTTTAGAACCATAAACTTTCCTTAGTTGTAGTCCTGTACTCTTGATAGACATATTTCACTTGTCAATTGATTTACTTGCATTACAATTTATGTTTACTACAGGGTACATCACATATTTTATTTTAATTCTACGAACTGCTCAAATGCTAGGTGAAACGAATTGTAAAATCCCACTTCCGGAAAGCATAAGTGGCACTCGGAAAATTCGGGAACCGAATATCACTCGATCCTCGAAAATCCGGGGCGTTACACGGGAATAAGGTACAACAATGAGAAGATAATCATGACTCCTCATACAATACAATTTCATGCCGCGTATCACAATGATGACCATAGAAAACGAGCAAAGCCACCTTCGGTTTTTATCTCAGTCGGGCTGAAGTAATAGGGAAATGACACTTGGAAAGGCAGCTGATTGTATTTATTGTACTTAACAAAAAGACACAATCACTTAAACTTTTTTTCCTCAAAGGCGAAGCAATGTGAGGGGGCAATGTTGTACCCTATTTCTGACCTTTCCTGAAATAACCAATTAGAAAAGGACACGTATCATTGCACATGAAATATATAGCATGTGAAAGATCTTTAGAGATATTTGAAGTGCTTTCTATGAAAATATACTTAGCGTTGAGCTGGATAATACACGTCATTTGATGACGAGGCACGGTCAAGAAGTCCAAGAAGTGGAAAGCGGTCGAGTGAAAAAGAATAATTAAAGGGACATATGTCAAGAAGAGAATAAAGGATTTGGAAGACCGACATAGCAACAATTCAGCTGCCATAACTGTAACGTCTCGGAAAAACCCGTACAAAGACCCGAGTACCACCTCAGGCAGAAATCACCCAGGACCAAAACCTTTAGAAATTTTAATGCTAGCAAGTGCTAAACTAGAGTGCTTATGAAATTAACACTAATCACTTTAAATATGATTTGCAAAACCCAAAACGTGCAGAATCATTGACGCTACATTACCCTGAAATCTAGAATCCATCTCAAAACCCGGTTGCTCTCAGGAGCACACCGAAACTCCGTATCGGACCTGGACCGCACGTCGAAAGTTCGATAAACGCAAAACTATACAGTTATGACCGCATTACTGGACTTGACAACTCCTTCAGAAATCAAGTCCTAATTGTGTCTAGAAATACACAACTTGAGCCTGGAGCAAAGTGTATGAGAAACATGAAAATATTTAGAAATAAAAATTCAAATTTAAATAATCTGAGTCGTGTCGCTTGCGGGCCAAATATAAGGATTCAGACCATCAGAATCTGAACCAAATACACCCTCGAATCAGGAAAAATATCCCACACATGTCGATGTACTTGTGGCCCTGATTGAGTGACCGTAACCGTTGAATTGAAACTGGTCCGCCACGGCTGATCTGTGAATTCGATCGGAACCAAAAATCAGTCTGACCTAGATCCATTGTTAGAGAGCTTAAGTCCGACCGCACGTGGAAAAGGGGCCACCAGAAGTGATCCGTTGGACCGGAACAGTCCATATTTGGATATAACCTAAGTATACCTTGGCCCTGGGGCCATTCCCATCAAACCTGGGCCTATATAAGGACCTTAAACCCTCTCTCTCTCTCAGCCCATACGAATTTGAAAAACCCTAGGGGAGAGAGGAGAGAAAAGAGAAGGGAAAAGAGAGAAAGTGAGAGTGAGAGTTGGAGATTCTTCTTGGGATTCGATCCCCCTATTCCACGCACTCAACCACCACTCTTATATCGCTATACAGGCGATTCCGATTCCATTCTTAGGTAAGAAAACCTAACCCTAATCTATTTTAGGGTTTCAGATAGTATACGTTATGAAATAGTTAATCTAATTTATGCTATAGGTTGCCAATCTGCCGTAGACAAAGACTTAGTTTTAAAACTGAGTTCGTTACGAGTCTAGCGGCGAAAGGTGCGGACTATAAACGTATAGGTTATAGTTTTCAAGGCTTTCAATGTTGGTTAA
The DNA here is from genome assembly GCF_029962835.1 of Magnolia sinica. NCBI lineage: Eukaryota > Viridiplantae > Streptophyta > Magnoliopsida > Magnoliales > Magnoliaceae > Magnolia > Magnolia sinica. The sequence continues at coordinate 12,340,824 of NC_080579.1, forward strand.
TGGTTTATTACTGATATGGGTGCTATTTCACATGCCAAATGCGTCGTTTGTTTCGCGTTTCAGATATATATGAACTATATTGCCTATAGTGTATTTTAAATATTTGTTGAAATGATTGAATGCGTGTAGAATTGGGATTCGTGTTTGCCATGATTATCTGTCATGGATAGGGGATAGTTGCATTTGTAACAACTCCCTGGCGAAAGGATCCGCCCAAATACATGTTATGACCGATGTACGTCATGTATGTTGAAGGCTATAGTATAAGTGTTTGATAAATTATTTGTATGAGTAAGTAATTGGTGAATTATATTGTATATGAGCATTGAGATAAGGTTCTCAACTATCTTAACTATGTGCATAAATCCCTCTATGTACCTTATATTATATTGTCTGATTACTTATGAAATGCATGTGTGAATTCATGTTTATATTGTATTTCATAAAATGCTTAAATGATTGTGGGATTTGAATTACTTACTGTTTGATTATCTCACATGAAGTCTTGTTGGTACTGAGTGTGGTTGGGACTATGAAATAGTCCAGACAATCGGTAACAGGTTCTGATTTGGTGGCTAAGGTTGTTTTCGCTCACAGGACATGTTCGATGAGCCCGAGCCGTACTTCGGTTGTCGACAGTGTTTAGGCCACATGGAGTGCTCGTGCACTTCATGTCGATCAATTCGATGTGTGCTCGTGCTAGTCGAGCTCATCAAGTAACCTGATTGACCTGATGTATGTTCACCATGTATGGACGCTGCTGTTTGAATCTAAGGTACCAAACTCACCAGTGAAAACCTCTTTAACCTTGGTACCTCGATCCGCTAAGACTCATGAGCCGAGCATGGTGGTATGGGACACCGTGGTGAGCTGTCAGCTTACGCTGGGGTGACGAGCCTCCCCGTAATGTCCAGTGAGCAATACAGTCTCGTGAGCCGAATACGGTGATATGGGATACTGTATTCGAGCTGTCGGCCTACACTGATAAGGTGACAAGCCCTTTGTAGTGACCTCGAGCTTATTCTAAGACTGCGTAGAGGAGACAAGCCCTTACATAACAACAAGAGTACACTAGGCCTGCACTGATAAGGTGACAAGTCCTTTACAGCGACCTAGAACCGCAACATCGTATGAGAATTGCTAGGACTGACGACCCTAGAATGGATCATCGTTTGGGAATTGATATAAGGGAGGTACCTTAGCTTCCCAATCCTGCTGTATGAAAAGGACTAATAAGAACTTGGTAATCATACTCATGCACTACATTGCATGTGCCGTTTGGCGATGTGTAGAGAGCACGAGGAAGTGACTGACATGCGCGACTGTTAGATGAAGATCGCTGAGGGAGTGCAGGCGAGGGCATGCATCATTTATACATACCATTCCTGCATTAATCAGAGTATCTAAGGATGTTTGATTGTATTGTTTTATCATTACTGCTTGACTGAATTGATAACATGTTAACCTTTGCTTTATTGTTCCACTGAGTTGATCACTCACTCCCATGTTACGGGACGGTGTCTTGAACACCAACCAAACCCTGTTATAGGTTTAGATGATGGCGTAGCCTGCGAAGCGGAGCCGGACTTTGAGGACGATGAGGAGGCATTCTCATATATGCAATATTCAGGCGGGTTCTTGTGACCGTTCTGAATCGACGGGGCTTCAGGGTTATACTTAAAGTAGACTGTTACATTTTGACATTTTGTAATTTCAAACAATACATGTAATTATTGACCTGGCAATACATACATACTTTAGGGACCTAAATTGGTTTATAAAGTTATATATAATCATTTCAGTCTTCCACTTGCGTATTACAACTGTCCCTGGATTATGTTTTGTTGTTTTGGGTTAATCTTATTCATGTTTTATGCATTAATACAGACAACATTTAATCATCATTAAATATGTTGCATAAGTGATTCGTTAGAACTCGGGAGTTAGACTTTCACTTGACCCCCGATTTTCAGGGCGTTACAATAACTGTCGAATAAAGGAAGAAACGCATGAAAAGAAGCTGCAACAGAGATCTATAAATAGTTGAGGAATTCAACAAATCAAGTCGTCTCACACCAAACCAATCAAACAATTCAAGTTATCTTTTCTTATGACTATCATATCTTAGGTTGATTCATGTAATCGACTTGACTGTCTCCGCTTATAAAAGTCCTTCAGTACAAAAGGCAACATGCAACCCATCATCAGAGGAAAAATCTCACCCTCCAACAATTGTCAGATCTTATTAATAACTATCTTGCGAGTGGCTGGATCGGTAACCAATCTTTTAGATCTTGGTCATATATGATTATGTTCGACATATCTACTTATCTTGGCAATTGGGGTCAAGTTGTTCAGTTTGAATTGACTCGTATGATCAGTTCCATTACGTCTGCACACACCACACGTGACCAAAAGTAAACTGAGTGCCAACACATGGATCAGCCTATGTTTTACCCTTGGAACTAATGAGAGATTACCTATATAATGGTTGGAGTGAATTTCAGCCTTGGTTAAAAAAATAAATAAAATAAAATAAAAAAATGGCAGGCATCCCTCTCTCAAATGTTAAAAACATATATTACTACTAGTAATTTGAAAATTGAATATTTCATTAGATGCACACTCCTCATATTATTATTTTTTACATAGCCTAATGTATATTCGTGATCTCCTTCAACCATTAGATGTATAATCCAATGTTATACTTAGGACAAAAAAAATCAAGTTGAACTGGGATTTAGGCAGGCCACACCAAAGGAAATAGTTAAGGAAACAAATAACATAGAGTCATACACCCTTAATTTTTAAGAAGCCCATTGTAATAATTATATGAAACCCATTCTAACTATTAGGTTGTACAACAAAATTTAGACTCATTGATGATTTAAGTAGGCCTAGCTTGAAGGGTTAGTGTCCCTCTCTATATTGCTTCCAATAGTATGGTCCACCTAAATGTGATGTAATTGAAATTTGAGCTTGGTACTTATTGGAGGTGTCACACCTAGTGGTCAAGTAGATTTCCCATAAACATCAGGGTGGGGCCCACACAAGCCACCGAGCCGTACTCTAATGATAATCAGATTAATGAGGTTGCTCGTTGAGGACCTTTCTGTAAAAGGTTCCGGAATGTAATTCTATATAATTAAAGAAAGGGCATCCGAGACGGTCCAATAGATCAATCTAGACCGTCCATTAAGCAGAGCACGTTTCAATGGCTACCATGTAAAAGTAGACCCTTCAAACGATTACATCCCTTCCTTGTAGCAATCCTCTTTCTTAACCATGGATCGGATGGTTAGGATTGCCTAATAGAAGTAGTTCTTTACAATCATAACCAATCAATGATGGGAACAATCAAGTAGAAGGATAGAATTGTTGCTTAGACCTATACTTATACAAATAATCTTGACCGTCCACATTAGAGGCCATTGATCAGATGGTTAAGATCATTAGATTGGTGTGATAATTGCACAGTACCCCATCAAATGTGTTGCGGACCTAATGGACGGTCCAGATAAATTGATTGGACTATTTAGTGTCCCGATGCAAGTAGGAGCACTGTAACTTACAGTGCTCCAAGATTTACCTTACCCCTTGTCTCTCTAATAATTAATATTTTTCTACCTTGACTTGAAACATCTAAAAATTGCAATTGCCAATGGCATTGATTATTATTTATTAGAGCATGTTCTTCTCTTAAGTCAATTTAGGTCATTTGGTTATTCCCATTTGACTTAGGGTTATGATTTTTATATATAGAATCAAGAAGACTGATTGATTGGAACATGAACTTTTAAGACCCAGGTGGGCCCACCTATGATCAAGGTGGACTTTCCCATCCAACGGTTGTTAGTGGCCGTAGGTGAGCTCAATTGGGAGAATTGGTATCAGATCATTCCTATCGTTGATAAGAAATGATCCAGTCAACTCGAGTGTATGGAAACCTTTTCATGCACATGGTTGCATTTTTTACTGCTGGCATTCGCAACGGCTTATCTGGACCGTCCATTAGATCCAGATTGATGTTCTGATAATATTGAGCAAAAATTACAGTGATTGAATGTTCTTAAGAATCTGTGACCGGACCTTTCTCACAGGGTCGATCTTGTCCATACATTTTTTCTTGCCATTATCTCTACGGTCTGAATCTTCCAGCAACTATGATTTTTTGTCAAGGCAGCCTATGACGAGTGGATTGGAGTTAATGGACGGTCTAGATACGTGATACGGATGCCAGCAGTTCCATTTCTAACTGCGTGCTTGGGGGGCGTGGATTGGGTACTACCCCCACCAGGGCCTTAGTTAGAAACGAGCGGTCCTTTCAGGGGCGTCCTACCGACGCCCGTCTCCAGCTGGGTACGGGCAGGAGCTTTGAGTGGCCACCGTGATGTATGGGTCTTATCCACACCGTCCATCCATCTCTTCATATCATTTTAGGGCATAATACCAAAAGTTAGGCAGATCCAAGGATCAGGTGGACTACACAATGAGGATTAAACTCTTACCGTTGAAAACTTATTTGTTTTTTCTCTTCATGTGGATAAGACCCATACATCACGTTGGCCACTCAAAGCTCCTGTGCAGAGTAGGACGCAATCCGTGTACCTGTGGGGCTCACCATGACGTATATTTTTATCCACGCCGTTCATCTACTTTTAAAGATCATTTTAAGATATGATCCCAAAAAGGTGGGAGAATGAAAGCTCAAGTGGACCACACCACAGGAAGCAGAAAATCTTACCGTTGAAAATTTTGTGGGACAAAAAGTTTCGGATCAAAATGATATTTGGGTTTTCCCTTCACACGGGTCTATGTGACCTGATGAACAGGTTGGATGGAAATATATATATATATATATATATGGGCCAGTGTGGTCTACTTAAGCTTTCAATCTCCCTCGTTTTTGTGATAATCCCCTAAAATGATCTTTCACAATCGATGGACAACGTTGATAAAACATATACATCACGATGGGCCCAAGGGATACCTTGACAAATCGTCCGTCTCTATCTAGTGGGTATTATCCTAACCACGTATTATTATTATTAATTTTATATCCAGGGCGTGTATCTGTTTTTTCATCTCATTTTAGTATGTGATCCCAACCATTATAAATCTCAAGTGGACCCCACCATTAGAAAAAGTGACAAATGACCATTAAAAACTTTTTTGTGGGATATAGTTTTGGATGAAGCTGATTTTCTATTTTCCCTTCATCCGGGTCTTCCTGGCATTATCAATAGGTTGGATGGAAAATAAACATCACGAGAATCCTGCAATGAGCCCATTAAAATTTTCAATGGTGAGGCACTCGAACTCCATTATTTCATGTGGTGTGGACCACCTGAGATTTGAATCTACTTAATTTTTGGGATCACGTCCTAAAATGAGTTGGAGAAATGGATGGATAGCGTGTGTATACAATACATCTTCAAAGTGGGCCCTACGGTAAGGAAAAGACCCACTAAGGTGTTACGAAGGTAATGGACCTTATCCACACCCCTTTATGTTAAGAGATTAATTAAAAGAACTCTTAATTATGACATAATAAAGTCACTGACATCATATTTTAAATTCATATTTTTTTGACCCCGACACTTTTTAGCTTTTTCAGGACAAAAGTGTACCTCTGTCAGTTGTCCCCTTATATTGCAGTAGGTCTTCACAGAAGTTGAGCGGGCCTTTTGAGAATGGAGGTATGAGCCCTACTAAATCAACAATTGGAGCTATCCATCACCGATCTAATCCGTTCACTTTATTCGAATAACCGTGAACTTATAGTAAGATCATTTTTTTTAAAAAAAGCTAGAATTGTCTGTGCCCCACAACTACATTAATATTGTAAGTTAATTTTAAATTGTTTCCTTCGGTGTGGTCCATTCATAATAAGTTTTGCCCTTAAACTTGGATAGATTGCATGAAATTAAAACACATTTCATGTGAATGGCTTGGATATGCAACAAGACGATCTAGTGGGCCTCACATATGATGTGGGATGGGTTCAATAGGGGTGTCCCTTGTGCGGGGAAGCCATTTAGTATTTTCTTTTTCTTTTTTCTTCGTGTTCTGGGATGGGTTCAATAGGTGGGTCCATTGTAGGAAAGCCATTTCGCATTTCTTTTTCTTTCTTCTTCGCAACATTTGGCCGTTAGGACCATTGCCACCTTCGTGTCACCCATTCTTCTGAGCTTCCGACGTCATTCCCTCCATTCTTATGAGCTTTTGAATGTTTTTTTAAAAAAAAAAAAAAAATTCGGTTATACTCTCCAACCTATAAGTTACGAGGAACAAAGGTAGGTTTAGATTAGGATAATAGTGGCTTATGTGTATGTGTTATATATATATATATATATATCAATTATGAGAGTTTGTAGAAGTTATGAGGGTATGGTGATTCCTTTTATAATTTTTTTATGAGTATGAATTGTAGGAGTTTGTGAAATGAATAAATTTTGTAATGGATTAATGTGATGAATGATATAGTATAAGAATGTCGAAATGGATGAATGATTATAACTGTCGTAACACCCTTTGGGTCACAGCACTCATGAAGACGGTTATAACTCTCTTGTTACATTTTTTTATTTTATTTGGGTGATCTTATTCTCATTCGAAAGCTATTTTGATAAGCTTTCAAATAACTTTGGAATCACCTCATTTAAACACTCTTTGAATGCCTAAAAGTGAACCCAAAGTTACTATAGATTGTTGATACTCACTATGGATCGTAACTCTTATGAAAACATTTATAACTCCCTCGTTACATTTATTATTTTGGTAATCTTATATTCGTTAGAAGGTAATTTAATAAAATTTCAAGTGGATTTAAAATACCTCATTGAAACACCATATGATTACCCAAAAGTGGGCCCAAAGTTACTGTGGATCGTCGGTACTCACTATCGACCACTGATCCCACGAAAATGATCATAACTCCCTCGTTACATGTCTAATTTAAGTGATCTTGTACTCGTTGGAAAGATAATTTCATGAAATTTTAAATAACTTTAGAATAATATCATTTGGATACCATTTGATTTTTCAAAAAGTAAGCTTAAAGTTACTATGGATTATCGATACTTACTATAGATCGTGGATTCTACGAAAATGGTCATAACTCCCTTGTTACATGTTTGATTTGTGTGATCTTATACTTGTTGGAAAGTTAATTTGGTAAAATTTTAAATGTATTTAAAATCATTTGATTTGGACATCATTTAGTTATCTAAAGCGGGCCCAAGGTTATGTTCACAACTCCAAGTGCAAGATTGTGATGTATTAATAAGTCAGTGAGACTGAGATTGTTCTACAAGGACTGAAATTCATTCTAAACACGTCTACATCTAACAAGAGGTTAGGGTTTTTAATCCAGTAAATAAAAAGGTTTGTAAAACAATAATAAAATGCAACTAAGTATTTAGGAATTCCTAATCAACATATTCTCACAGTAATTTGTCTAATTCAATTAGATGAGTCAACTAAAATCGAGTAATGATCCATTAGAATAGGAAAGTAGAACAATTAAATCAATCTCAACATCCAAACAAGGTATATGAATCAAAATTGATTGATTTCTCATGAAGATTTAGGTACTTAATCGCAGGGAATCCAAAGCAACTATTATATCCAAAGTTAACAACAAATCAATCAATTTTACAGATCAATTCCTTCACCAAATTAGGAATTTAATCAAATCAATCATACTTCAACATTAAAAATCCATGAAATTGAATTAAATATAAGAATTCATCAAAAGGTTTATGTAACACTCCGATTTTTCAGGGAGCGTGTAGGAACTCGGCATTCAAATTCCCAGGTGTTGCTTATATCATAATTATGGTGATTTGTACATAAATCAATTTAAATAAGCAATGAAGGAATCAACTAGAACATAAATCACAACCACAACTAATCTACTGAAATAAATGCGACTTAGAAATACAAGTCTATAGGAATATCAAATGGGTCGCACAAGTTGTCGCCCAACAAAATTTATATAAGAAATGCCCAAAAGAAATGGTGCACTAGATCCCTAATCAATAACCCATAAACAACACGCACAGTATACGGTGATCCATCCATAAGCTGGAAGTAGGAAAGCTCCTCTTCCCTATCCATGTTTACCTCACTTGGCTTGTCAAGCTCCACCTCACCTGCATATAGTAAAGGGTTTGATTGGTGTTTTAAAACACCGTCCCAAAGTGGAAGTGAGTAGCTAACTCAGTAGGTACCATCAGTCATAAGTTACATCAAATAACAATTCCATGCTGAATTTAATGAAAGCACACATTCTTAAATCACTAACTAGTCTTTGTTAATGCAAATGCATGAGTTGTGTATGATGCATGACCTCACCCACAACACTCCCTCATTACGACCTTAACTGCCAAGTCGCCGATCCTATCTAATGTGATGCATGAATAATGTTAGCCGAGTATTTAGTTAATTCTGTTCATCCAACAGGTTGGGGAAACTGGTACATCTCAACAATATCAATGCCCTCATCCATTTGTGAGGCCCAGACCCCTCAACACACGAGGCCAGGACCCCACAATCCTTGATCACATCGGGGTCCCCACCCTCGATTGCAAGCACATGGGGAGTGCTAGAAAGCGAGAAAGCGGGATCGCTCGCGGTCACTACGGGGAGGCTCGTCACCCCAACGTAGGCCGATGGCTTGAACACAGTGTCTCAGTCTACCATACCCGGCTCACAAGACTGTGGATCAGTTTTCAGCTATTGTCAATGGACGAGGGGTGTTCCAGGTTCCAAACAGGAGTGAGTAAACATGGTTAACAAGCATAGTTGGTCAGTCGGTGGACTAGACTGCCTAAGTTCTGGCGAGCACGTAACGCATGACATCGGGTGCGAGCAACCCATGTAATCCACTGTCAACCATTCGTGTCCACCCAAATCAGTTAGTCTGGTCACAGGACGGTCCAACCAACGGGTCCACCCTTACAATTCTCAGTACCTGACCAACCTAGAGAATGAGTTGTATTCAATATCACTTCTAAGCGGCTAAGGATTCATCTTCAAGTACAAATGGAATTATGCGTACAATACATTAAGCATAAAATTTCAAGATATTAAGATGAATGCAACTACTCCACAATAAATTTAATGATTGTGGATGTTATATTGATGTGCACAAGTAATTTAGAGAAAATCTAGCTAAAAACTTACATGCTAAGTCTACCCAATATGCATGCGATGATAAATTAATGTTTGATTGGTCTTCAATTCATTTGGGCATGAAATTGGTGTTGCATGTTTATTTCACATCTGATTTTTGCTTGATCTTCTCTGTAGCATGTATGATTGCCTTATTTCTTGTTGGATGTTTGTATTGTGAGTGATGTGTTATCTTTTGCCTCTTAGGAAATCCGACACCACACGCACACACACGATTAACTTATGCTGTTAAAATTGGTACTTGGCCACCTAAGGATAATGGTCCATACCTATAGGTCGCTGAGGGCTTGTGGAATCGTCTTAGGGGTGTTAGACTTGCGGGAGGGTTTGTAGAGGTCTTGAGTCAAATGCAACCACATATTAGGATACATGAAAGGGCCTAGCTTACAAAATGCATATATGGAGAAGAATGGTGATTACCTGGGAGCTCTTGTGGTGGTGGATGCAAGGTTCCTATGGTTAGGGATTTGGAAAAAATCACAAATTCCTATATAAACACCAAGAACTATATGAGATTCATGTAATCTATTTTAGAAAGAACCTAGGTTAGGAAGTAGGTTTATTTCTTACCTCCAAATCACAAATAGGGTGAATTCGGCGGAGGACAGTGATCAATGCTAGAGCTTTGATTGGAGAAACTGATGAAGGGAAGCACTAAAGCTTCCCCACTCCTACTCTCACTCTTCTTCTCTTCTTTTTTCTCATTCTCATTCTCTCTTTCTCTCTCTTGGAGGATGTAAATTCGTATGGAGAGATAAGGTGCCCAAATGAAGCCCTTATATAGTGCCAGATTTGGTATAAATGGCTCCAATGGTTGGATTTTTACTATACTAGCCCTATAGGAGGATTTTTTATAACCTCTAGGGCCCATTATGGGGTGTACATGTTGATATACACCGCAGGATAGTTAGCCCTAATGATGATTTACGTATAGACATGATCGGCCCGCCATTTGGATGCGTCAATCGATAGATATGATTATAAGTCTGTTCAATGGTCACCGATGGTCGATCAGGACCGCGATTATTTGACTATGAGCAGGAAAATATCCTTACTCTATGTATGAAGTTTGGTCGTAAACCGATGGTCTGAATTCTCAACTTTGCATAAGAGTGGATGACCTAATTCACTTAAGTTTCAGCTTCTTCCTTTAGGGTATTTGTACTTCTCATGCACTCGTCCTTCAGCTCAAATTGAGAAGTTCTGGACACTACCCAGGTCTGACTCCTATAATAGACGTCGAGCCCAGTAAGACGGACATTATTCTATTATTTTGGAACTAGTAGCCCACTAATGAGCAGTCTAGAGCTTGTTCAGAAAATCAGGGCATTTCTTGAATGAATTAGGTATTGAGATTTTTCATGGGCAATGATTAGGGTTTGAATTAATTATGTTCATAGTGTGGCCTATTTATAACTGGTGAAAGTGGAGATTTGGTCATGATTACTCTAAACTGTCGGTTTTAGGCTAACAGAGTAACAGTGTTGATTTGATCTATTGGTCAAGATCCAGGCCCTATCTAACTCGGCTTCGTGTAGATCTTTTAATTTAGTTACAATTGTCTTTATTAATCAGTGGTAGGTCGGTTAGATTTAGGCTCTGTGTGAGCAAATCGTATGGCTAAATTCGGTGTTTAAGTGATTAGGCGGATTCGTTGGCTTCCTATAGTTGATTAATCAGACTTGTGCGGTTCTTTACTAGTACCATCCATGTATAAACTAACATTAAGTGCTAATGGTCAGTAAGTGATAATATAAGTTAATTACATTTTTTAAAAATCAAGGATTTTTGAAAATCCAAAACAGTGAAAATCCAGGACGTTACAGTTTATCCCTTAGCCTTAGCTAAAATATTAGTATAGCATTGCTAACATCTTAAGCAAAAATAGAAAAAATAAATTTAGAACCGAAAGATTGAGGAAGATGAATGACTCCAAAGAACTCCACCCTCTCTCTCTCTCTCTCTCTCTCTCTCTCTCTCTCTCTCTCTCTCTCCAAACCCTATCTTATGCCTAGAAACATCTAAAACATCTCCTTACATGAGGAGGAAATCCATAATTTTGCACTAACTTTAAAAAATTGTGAACTTTCGTACAACCGCCTTTGTCAATTGGATTGAGTGTAATCAAAGATCCATCAATAGGATTGAACCCCCTTTGATAGGATCGAAGAATGTGCAAAAATAATCCAGCATGCTTCAGTAAATTTTTAGATTTTCTCGATCGTATCGAGTCCCATCGAAGGGTTGTCAATGGAATCGAAGGTATATCAATTGTATCGAAAATTGTTATTTTTTCTGCAATTTCTTTAGTGGACTTTATCCTTAATTTTCTACTTTAATACTTGGTTTCTTGGATTTTTTAACACTTCAAATCTTCAATTTTTATCCTCATTCTTCACGTCTTTAAGCTTCATTCCTTTGGACTTTAATTCGTCATTTTAAGCATATAATATTTGTCTTAGACTTTAAAATTTTTTTGAACATTGAAAACTAGTCTAATTAAGCCATAATAACATGAATTCACATGGAAAAGTATTGTGAAATAGGGGATAAATATGCAATATTTAGGTCTCAACAAGTTACTTTGTTGATAATCACTATAGATCTTCGTTACTCATTATGAATCACCAGTCTCACAAAAACGGTCATAACTCCCTTGTTATATGTTCGATTTCTGTGATCTTGTAATCGTTGGAAAGGTTATTTGATGAACTTTCAAATGGATTTAGAACTACCTCATTTAGACATCATTTTATTGCTCAAAATTAGGCCCAAATTTACTATGGATCATCGATAAGATCTTCGGTACTCAATATGGATCGTTAGTCTCATGAAAACTGTCATAACTCCCTCGTTATGTGTGATTTAGGTGATCTTATACTTGTTGGAAACGTAATTTGATGACTTTCAACTTGATTTAAAATTATCATATTGGACAACATTTGATTGCCCCCAAGTGAGACAAAGTTACTATGTATCGTTGATACTCAATGTAGATCGCAGATCCCATGAAAATTGTCATAAATCCCTCGTTACATGTCCGATTTTGGTGATCTTGTACTCGTTAGATAAATAATTTCATAAAATTTCAAATGAATTTTGAATCACCTCATTTGGACCCTTTTATATTGCCTAAAAGTGGGACCAAAGTTACTATGTATCACCAATTCTCACTATGGATTGTCAATCCTATGAAAACGATTACATGTTCGATTTAGTTGATCTTATACTTGTTAGAAAAATAATTTGATGAATTTTTAAATAGATTTAGAATCACCTTAATTTATGTATCTTTTAATTCTCCAAAAGTGGCCCCAAAGTTCATCACGACATTTATCACCAAATGAGATATCCAAATAATTAAACTTTAGGCCCACTTTTGTGCAATCAGATGGTGTCCAAATGAGGTAATTCCAAAGTTATTTAAAATTTCATCAAATTAACTTTTCAAAAATTATAAGATCACCTAAATCGAACATGTAACGAGAGATTTTTGACCGTTTTTGTAGGACTGGTGATCAATAGTGAGTAATGGTGATTCATAGTAACTTTGGCCCCACTTATATATAATCAAATGGTGTCCTAATTATGTTATTTTAAATCCATTTAAAAGTTCATCAAAGTAAATTTTCAACGAGATAGGATCACTCAAATTAAACGTGTAATAAGGGATTTATGACCATTTTTGTGGGACCAGTGATTACCGATGATCCACAGTGAGTGTCGGCGATCCATAGTAACTTTGGGCAAATTTTGAAAAATAAAATACTATTTAAATGAGGTAATTTTAAATTCATTTGAAATTTCATTAAATTACCTTTCAAATGAGTATAAAATCACCCAAATCAGACATGTATCGAAGAAGTTATGACTATTTTTGTGGGACTGGCAATCTAAAGTGAGTATCGACAATCCACAATAATTTTGAGAGTACTTTTGGGCAATCTAATGGGATCCAAATGAGTTGATTCCAAATCCATTTGAAATTTTGTCAAATTACCTTTCCAACAAGTATAAGATCACATAAATCGAATATGTAACAAGGGAATTATGACCATTTTCATGGAGACCAGCAATCCATAGTGAGTACCAACGATTCACAGTGAGCATCAACGATCTATAGTAAGTTTGAGCCCACTTTTAAGTAATCAAGTGGTGTTCAATTAAGACAATTCTAAAATCATTTAAAATTTCATCAAATTACCTTTCCAATAAGTACAAGATCATCTAAATTGGACATATAATGAGGGAGTTATGACTGTTTTCATAGGATCTGTGACCTAAAGGGAGTTATGACAGTTATGACCATTCATCAATTTTAACATTCTTTCTATAAGGCTCATATCTTAGATCGTACCGTTCCTTAGGCTTTCCCGATCCTCCAGGTCAAATTCCGACAACTCGCGACCTGTAATCGGTATTTGCGCGCAACCCTAAGTCGTATGCCGTATTTCAAAGTTGGCTTAACCCGAGACTTATATCCTTGTGACTGCGCCGTCACTGCGGTTCCGACGCCATGTCTCGCATGCCAATACAATACCCAAGCCAAGAGATGTGGACCCGCGTTCATTTCAAGAAAAACGCCGTGCATTTACAAAACCCAAGAGAACCTTTCAAATCAATCTCATCAATCAAGTACACATCACATCTCAAGTCAAGTACAAGCAACACATACCCTACTCTTACCTCTCTCTTACACAAGTACCCTAAAGTCAACTCTCTCTCTCTCTCCACCCATCACTCACCCATCACTCCATCCATCACCCATCCCTAACATCACCTCTCTCTCTCATCTCTCTTCTCTCTCTTCACTCCCAAGCAACCCCACCATGAGAGAGAACATCCAAGCTCTCCATGAGAAAGAGCTAGGAGTGGCCCACCTTCCTACCACCTAATCTCATCCTCCAAAGATCATCTCAACCATTAAAATTCATCCCTTAGAGTTCTAGAACGCATCGGTGGAAAAATGAGTCCAAGATCTAACGGTGGGTGATCGTAGTGTAGGATCTTATTTTTATGTAGGACCCACTTTGATGTATGTGTTGTGATCTAAAAGGGGCATATAATGGTGGGGTCCCTCCCTCAACCGTCTTCTCTCTCTCTCTCTCTCTCTCTCTCTCTCTCCCATACTTTGCGGCCCACCATGATGTATGTAGTTGATCCATGACATCCACCATCCAATGAGGGATGGTGGGGCCCTGGCCTGATCTATGTATTGTATCCCCACCATATGGGGTCTGCCATGATTTATATATCCACACCGTCCACTATCTGGACGATGGAAATCCACCAATGGGAGTGGTGTATGGTTTTTATCATAACCGTCCATCCCTTGCTGGGACATGGACCCCATCCATGTGGCCCACCTTGATGTATGTGGAATGCCCACACAGTCCAGCAAAGACATGAGGTCCACCTTGATGTATGATTCTATCCACACTGTCCAGTTTGCTGGACGGTGGGGTGGGACCCACCGTATGATGTATATCACACCGTCCATTCCTGGACGGTGACAGGTGGGGGTCCACCATGATGTATTTGAACATCCACTCTGCCTGTCCATTTTGAGGGCGTGGGACCCACCCCACACGTGTGACACGTGTGAGGGTGGGGCCCACCAGATATATGTGCTATATATTATAGCCATCCGTCCAGCAGGACGGAATGGTGGGGCCCATTATAGTGACGTCAACAGGTTGGACGCTGTGGGGCCCTCGTGAGTATGTGTTCTATCTCTGCCGTCCAGATAAGCTGGACAGTGGGGCCCGTTGTGATGCACGTGTGGCACCCACCTGCCATGTGTGTGAGGCCTACCATGATGGATGTGTTATATCCTCACCATCCATTATCTGGATGGTGGGAAGCTGATTGGCTAGAGTTCCTCACTCCCGCTATATAGTTGTTGTATTGAATCAGCAAGTTCTATGGGTCTGATCACATCCACACCGTCCCTGCATGTGGGACGGTGTAACCCACCACGATATATGTACCTTATTCCCACCATCCATCTCGACAGCAGTAATGTATTTGTTTTATCTACACCGTCCGTTTGGACGCTACTGCATGGGGTGTACCATGATGTATGAATTTTATGTCCATGCCATGCATCTGTCGGGCCCACCTTGATGGATGCGTTTCATCCAACCGTCCATCTGCTGGGTCACACCAGCTACATAGCCGTTGTAGCGACGTTAGCATGTGTGGACCTAATCATAAGCTATGTGTTAGATCCAAACCATCCATCCACTGTATGAGCTCGTCTTAAGGCTTGAGACTAAAAGTAAGACAGTCGTCTATTAGGTGGACCACACTATAAATCAGTGGGGGATTAAATGTCTACCATTGAACATTCTGGGGTCACAGATGTTCTGGATCAATGTGAAATTTGTTTTCCTCTTAATTCAGGTCCTTGGTGACCTTATGATCAGATTGGATGGAAAATAAACATTGTGGTGGGTCCTGTGGAATTTTAACAGTGAAAAATCACTGCTAGATGTTGTATGGTCCAGATGATCTTTTGATATGATTGGGTAATGCTCTAAAATGATCTCTAAAAATAGATGAATGATGTAGATATAATATAGTGTATAGGTCCCACCGTGATGTGATGTGTATTGGGCCCGTAAGAGAGGCCCATTATGAATATTAGGGACCCATGGGTTGTGGCCCATTGTGATGTATTCGGATCCCATGGGTTGTGGCCCATTGTTATGTTTTTGAGGCTCATATATTGCGGCTCATTGTGATGTATACGCGGCCCGTATTTGAGGCCTAATGTGATGCAAATGTAGCCCATGAGTGAGGCCCATCGTGATGTGTATTAAACCCTTGAGAGAGGCCCATGGTGATGTAAATTGGGCCATTGTGTGAGGTCATCAGCCCACTATATGTTAGGCTCTATGTGGGCTACTCCTTGGGAGCAATGTTAGTTAAATGTCCACATTGATAGGCAATGATGGTTAAATGTCCACATTGTGACCTTCCCTTAGGCCTTGTTAAGCCCATTCTCATCGATGTCAATTATTGAGGTCGATTATCAGTGCTGATTATCGATGTTGATTATCGAGACCAATGCTGATCATCGATGCCGATTATCGAGGCTGATTATCGGTGCCGATTATCGAGACTGATGCTGATCATTGATGTTGATTATCGAGACCGATTATCGATGTTGATTATAGGTGCCGGTTATTGATACTGATTATGAGTTTATGACAGCATAGCATCATGATACATGCCTATATGCATCATTTGCATATTTATTATGAGATGTGGTTAACCATTGCCTATGTCATAGGGCAGGTTGTTTATGGGATTCCTTGATAGGCGGAGTCGGCCCACATGAGCACACGGTATGCGCAAGATTGATGTATAACTGGATTGTATGACTCATGTATCATGCATTTTATGATATGACTACTGTATGCCCTGGTGATATCAGGACCGTAGCCTTTACAGGCATATCGTGGATGGCCAGATGGGACACCAAAAATGTTTGGTTCTAACATACGGGCGCATAGATGTCCCTGGGTGAAAATCCCTAAACCCCATCAACGTCAAGACTGAGTGGATATATATGAGCGCATGAGGGCCGTATACCAATAGTTTGTGTCTCCCACTGTGTCGTGGTTGATTAGGAGGGGGTGTGACCTTACCTGCCTGAGTGAGGGGGCAATATCTAGGTTGAGTTTAACCAGCTTGAGGAATGAGTCCGCTATCGACGAGCCGGGCCCGATGTTGGTAGGCGGATAGAGATGTCTCTTCCACTTACCCAGTTGTGCGCTCGGATAGGGCGGCAAGCTGGCGTAGAGTGTAATAGACCCCGGTGATGATCCCAAAGATGTACAGTACTGATATGTAGACTTATTGAGCAAGAGTTACATACTCAGCATTTCACTCATTCATTCATTCACTATCCACTCGGGCTGGTGGTTCACAATTAATTGATATGTATACCTTCGCAATGGCCAGGATTTCGGTTAGGGCGTGCGACCAATTTGAAATCAAGAGTTTACCACATTAAGTCTGGCTATCCAAATTTAGGTATGGGACTGGTTTGGATAGAAGTCCCTTGTGATGGACCCTATAGCCTGCAATACTACGTACTATCATCCCGACTTCACACTTCAGCTTGGTCATTTCATTCGCACCGCATATTGCATTACATCTGCGGAATATGGTATTCCAGGTTGTTACGTTTCTGCATTTATATGGCCTAAATGATCCTGACGGTATTTGTGGACTCATCAGGATGTGTATACTATATTGCTTCCTCAGTATATGATATTGGCTTATTATGTTTTTACATCGCATAGCCTGGATGAGGTTAATGATATTTATGGACTTACCAGCATGTTTCCGCATTACTCTAATATTATACGATTTATGGATTGCCAGTATTTCCACTTACTCTGATATTTATACGCTTGGCACGTGCATCGCACACACTTTCACCACCCGCTAAGTTTTCTATAAGCTTATGCACGATAGATGCGTGCAGGTGGCGTTAGATCGCAGCAGTGTTGAGCTTGAAGCGTGTAGTGGTCTTCTGGAGCTTTGATTTTAAATATATGTATTTTCCCTTCATGTACTATATTCAAATATTTTTATTAGTGGATATGTGGTGATGATGTTACCTTTGTGATTTGGGTAAACTTGTGGTTATGCTTATTACGAGTTAAATGTACATTGAAAAATCCTCCTTGTAGAATCGCAGGATTGGAATCTAGTGTATAAACGATGGGAATCGGGAATGGGCTACTACGGAGGTTGTCGGCACCAGATTTGGTGATTGAAAATTTTAAGAGCCCGGTTTCCAAGTTTGGGGCGTGACACTTCCACTACAACATTCATCTATTAAGACATCCGTCTATTTCAACTTCCATCACATTCATACACTTTACAAACTCTCACCATTCATATCTTTAAAAAAATCTTTAAAAAGGGAACCACCACACCCTTCTCCCTTTTGCAAACTCCCATTAATAATGCCCATAAAAAAATACACAAAAACTTCTATTATCTTAACTTAAACATAGATTTGGCCGTCATAACTTCTACGTCGGAGTGTGTGTCCAAAAACTTTAAAAAAAAAAAAAAAACATACACACTCATAAGTTTTCTAAAATAGAGGGAATAAAGCTAGAAGCTCACCAAAATGGGTCCCACAGAGGTGGCAATGGTCTTGACTACTAAATGCTCCCCTCTCGTGAAAAAATAATAATAAAGAGAGAAAAAAAGGCTAAATAACCTTCCCGCGCAATAGACTCACCTATTGAACCCATCTCACATCTTGTGTGGACCCCCCCTAAATCATCTTATATCAGATCTAAGCCGTCCACATGAAAGGAGTTTTAATTTCATATCATCTAACCTAGTTTAAGGGCAAAACTAAATACATATGGACCACAACGGAAGAAATAGATTGAAATTAACTTATGGCGTTAATATAGTTGTGGGCCACAAATAACTCCATTTTTTTAATGATTATGTTGGGTGAAAAATAGCTAAGTCGCTAGGTCAACTTATAGATAAACCAATTCTACTACACAGCACGGACCCTTCGACATCCGAGCCCTAAGGAGCGTCTCCAGAAGCAAGCCAACCTTTCAGGAGGTCGATAAGGCTGTAAGGACACTTGAAGAAAATACAACTATAAGTCTATTTAAATGGCCAATTACCAACCTAACCTATAGGTCGGCCATAGCTCGGCTATAGGTCAGTCATAGCACGGCCATAGATCGACAAGAGCTCGATCATAGCTTGACTAGAGCTCGATTATGGTTCGGGATGACCTCTAAGAGAAGGCAAATGTTGATCCCATATAAAGCTTGGTAAACGACCGATCCCCGAATCAACAGTCCAAAGATCTCTCTAATGGCCTGAAAATCTCTCCCAAGACCTTCGGAGGATCAGATCGGATCGCAAGAACTTCTGGATCTGATAAGAATCCTGAACGGATTTCTACATAGGATTTATCTCCAGTATATCAAGAAAGATTCCCTATCACGTACGTCTTCCTTCTCCTATAAATAGAGGCACCTCCAGCCAAAGTAAGGTATACACATCCATACCTTAATACTCCACTAGTGATCTCTTTTCCTATAGATCCTACCCTACAAATGACCCCAAAAACCTGACTTAGGCATCGGAGGGTCCCCTGCACTAGCCAGGGTCTCCTTTGTTTCTTGTTTTTCTCTATGCAGGTTTAGATGGGTGAGCCAGAGAGGATCTGTCGAAAAACAGCATCAACATACTATATTGTGGGTTCACGACTATTCAATTAAAGTGAATGAATCAAATCGGCTGAGGAGTGGCCCCAATCATTAATTTAGTGGTGTGGGATTACGAGATGAAGTCCAACCCTAAAGACAGAAATAAAAAACAAGTACCGCCACTTTCATTGGGATCACGGACACAATAAGAGATCAAAGCACTCAACCGTAGCGGCCATCTCGGAGAATACGTTAACTAGAGGGGAGATCGGGTCACAGCAAAGGATGACCAACCCGTCAACAACGAACCGACTGCAGAAATCCATACTATTTTTAGAGGCCACGGAGGCGGAGGAGACTCGAACAATGCATGAAAGGTACATGCCAGAAGCATTGGTCGTCCCGATGACAAAATTTTACAGATCGGAAGGCCTCTTAAGGAACAGAAAATAGACAACTATAGTCTGACATTCACTGAAGAAGATACCCGAGGAATCCACCACCCGCACGATGATGCACTAGTGGTCACTTTGACCATAACTAATCGAAAGGTATTCCGAATCCTCATCGACACCGAATCATCCGCTGATGTTCTCTTCACCCAGGCCTTCGACAAAATGGGAGTTGGACGATCTTTACTTCAATCGGTTAAAACCTTGTTGCTCGGTTTCTCTGGTGGCAAGGTCATACCTGAAGGGGCAATTCAGCTCTTACTCACTACTAGAGATGGACAAAACCAAGCCACTTAAATGATCGGCTTCCTAGTAGTAGATTGTCCATCAGTTTACAATACGATCCTTGGTCGATCGTCTCTAAATATCCTGCGAGTCATGGTCTCGAGCTACCACCTAGCCATGAAGTTCCCGACTGAGCAGGGTATCGGGTCAGTACAGGGTGACCAACATGACGCTCGACAGTGCTATGCAACTGCACTGAAAGCTCCGCTGCAGACAATGACCCTCACTTCTCTGGATCCATTGGAAAATCAGGAAGTGGCCATCACCTCCTTGGATCCTCGTGAGGATTCCAAAGACATAGGTTGAACCATGGAAGAGCTTATACCCGTCCCATTGGACGAATCAGTCCCCTTTAGAACCGTTCAAATAGGGTCGTCCCTAACAGCGCCATTACGGGACAACATAATAGCTCTCCTTTGACATTATGTAGACGTCTTCGCGTGGTCTCATAAAGATATACCCCGCATCGACTCCAAGGTCATCGTGCACTGACTGAACGTCAACCCTTCACACCGACCAATTCGACAGAAGTGTCGTGCGCTCGGTCCTGAAAGATATGCGATGATCGCCAAGGAAGTGGACAAACTCCTCAAGATCGGATTCATCAAGGAGATCTATTATCTAGACTAGATAGTCAACATCGTACTAGTAAAGAAAGCAAATGAAAAATGGTGGGTCTGTGTAGATTACACATCTGAACAAAGCCTGCCTCAAAGACAGTTTTCCTCTCTCCCAAATCGACCAACTAGTCGACAGCACGGCTGGGCACGAACTACTAAGTTTCATAAACGCATACTCTGGTTATAACCAAATTGTAATGTATCCATATGAGAAAACAAAAACAGCCTTTGTCATCGACGAAGAGCTTTATTGTTACCGAGTCATGGAGTTTGGATTGAAAAATGCAATTGCTACTTATCAGCGACTGGTCAACAAGATGTTCGCCCAACAGATAAGGCGAACAATGGAAGTGTATATCGATGATATGATTGTCAAAAGCATCCAAGCCACATTCCATGTCGCTAACCTCGATGAAATGTTCATCATCCTTCGCAAGTACCGGATGAAGCTAAATTCGAGCAAATGTGCTTTCGGAGTTAGCTCGGGAAAGTTCCTCGACCTCTTGGTCAGTCAACAAGGAATTGACGCGAACCCTAAGAAGATCAAGGCTCTCCTTGATATGCAATCGTCAAAAATAACCAAAGATGTTCAACGACTCACTGGGAGGATCACTGCCCTAAATCACTTCGTATCCCGAGCTACAGACAAGTGTCTCCCCTTCTTCAAACAGTTAAAAGGAAAACAAGTAGTAAACTAGATAGAAGAATGTAAGGTGACCTTCTAGCAACTCAAGCAATATTTAGGGTTGCCCCTATTGCTCTTCAAACCCGAGATGGGGGAATCCCTTCTGTTGTACTTGGCTATTTTCGACGCAGCGGTTAGCTCGATTTTAATTAGGGAACACGAAGGCAAACAGCTCTTAATATACTATGTCCGTAAAGCCTTAGTTTCAACTGAGACAAGATATCTGACCTTGGAAAAATTAGCATTAGCTCTAGTCATCTCCTCTCGACGCTTGTAGCCATATTTCCAAGCTCACACACATCATCATCCTAACCGATCAACCATTACAACAAGTACTCCAAAAACTTGAAGCTTTGGGATGATTGACCAAGTGGGCGATTGACTTAAGTGAATTTGACATTAAATATCAGCCCTGAGTAGCTATCAAAGGTCAAGCAGTGGCCGACTTTATCGTCGAGCTAACTCCTACACCCGAGCTAACTACCGACCTACCTGGGCTAGAGCTCGTCCCAAGTGTAGCACCCGACCCACCATCTGTCACACCATCTGACACCCAGGAAATTCTCGCCTCACCCAGGTGGACGCTCTACGTTGATGGTTCTTCCAACTCTAAGGCAATTGAGGCAGGGATAGTCCTGCAAACCCCAGACCTTACGTACATGTAATATGCCTTACGATTCAGATTTCAAGCTTCCAACAGCACAGCGGAATACAAAGTCTTGCTCGCCGAACTTAAACTGGTCACCAACATGGGGGCTCAGCACATCGAAGTCTTCAGTGATTATCAACTAGTCATCAATCAAATAGCCGAAGCATATCATGCCAAAAAAGAACGCATGAAAGTATATCTTCAAAAGGCCAAAGAATTGATTGGGAGCTTTCAAAAATGCAGTGTTGCCCTAATCCCTCGGGCCAAGAATTCCAAGGCCGACACGTTGGCAAAGCTCGCCACCACTGATGAAGATGAGATCCCAAGATCTATCCCAATCAAGTTCCTAGCAAAACTGAGCATCAACGAAGCCAACCTCACCACAGTTCTTCCAGTTAGTTCAGAACAAACCTGGATGGATCCGATCATTGACTACCTTAAAGAGAACAAATTACCCGAAAACCAAATAGAAGCATGCCGATTGCAAACTAAGGCTGCTCAATACACCTTACTCAATGACATCCTCTACAAGAAAGGTTTCTATCTTCCCTACCTCAGATGCCTCTAACTGGAAGAATCAGAGTATGTCCTAAAGGAGATCCATGAGGGGATCTGTGGAAATCACTTTTGAGGTAGATCTTTGGCCCACAAAGTAATCTGATAGGGTTATTACTGGCCGACCATCCAAACTGATGCTCGACAATTCACTCAAAAGTGTGACAACTGTCAATGCTTCGCGAATGTACCTCGACAACCACCTAAAGAGCTCACCCCGATGACAGGACCATGTCCATTTGCCTAGTGGGGAATTGACATCATTGGTCCTCTCCCAACTGGCAAAGGTCAGACCAAGTTCATCGTGGTGGTGGTGGACTACACAGAATGGGCTGAAATCGAACCGTTGGCAAAGATAACTGAGCAAAAGATCACAAACTTCATTTGGAAGAACCTCATATACAGATTCAGAATTTCTCGGACAATCGTCTCCGATAATGGGAAGCAGTTCAATAACAAACAATACCAGGAGATGTGCGAAAATCTCGAAATTTGCAATGTCTATTCGTCACCTCGATATCCGCAGGCAAATGGGCAAGTTGAGGTAGTCAATAAAGTCATCAATCACCACCTCCACACTAAGCTCGAGAATGCCAAAGAGGCATGTGTTGAAGAACTCCCTAAGGTCCTTTGGGCATATCGAACTACTGCTCGAACGGCCACTGGGGAAACTCCCTTTTCCCTAGCGTATGGAGCAGAAGCAATCACCCCTATATAAATTGGACTACCTACAGCTCAGACGAAGTCTTTTGATGAACAAGTCAACACCGAACTAATGGCCATGAGTCTCGACCTTCTCATAGAAAGAAGAGAGCAAGCTCGGATCCAGACCGTTATTCATCAACAACAAGTGACGCGTTTTTACAATACTCAGGTGAAGATTAGAAGATTCCGAGCTAGCAATTTAGTCCTCCGAAGGACCTTCCAAAATACCAAGGAGCCAGGGTCGGGAACCCTAGGCCCAAATTGGGAAGGACCTTACGTAGTAATGAGTACGAGCCGACTTGGCTGATACCGACTCAAGGACCTAAACGGCTAGCTCCTTCCACATCCCTGGAACATCGAGCATCTCAAAATCTATTATCCGTAGCCGACCAGTGCGAGGTTAATTATTTTTCAAACTTTAAGCAAGTGCTAATAAAACTCCATTGTAAGCATGATTTCTACTCGACCTGCTATTTCCTTCAGGTACGACCAAGGTTCGATGAAATTCTGACCTATAAGATCTGATCAAGATCCGATCTAGATCCGAGCGTGTCTAGCTTATCTAGCCCAAGCGCGATCTACTTAACTAAGTATGATCTAGTTAGAAAAAAATCTACAATAAAGAAGGTCTTTCAAAAAAGAGAACTTTTCATTAATGAAACCCCAAAGGGTGCGTTTACATCAATCAAATGTTTACATTGATCAAGCCCCGAAGGGCATCTTTACATCAATCTACTTCGACTGAAAAAGGAAAAGGTATTACGCAACCAAGGGAAGGCATTGCACAACCAAGGAAATACTGCTCTACAAAATTAAGTCGACCCTTTGACATTGGGGGCAGCTCAGGAGCCACTTCATCGCCCGACCCATCAGAGCCTGTCTTAGACTTGTCAAAGGCGGAGAGATCCAGCTCTGGGAAGTCTCCTTCATAGCCTCGACGCATTTGGTGTAGCCCTGGCGATGGAGGGCATCTCTGTCCTCTATGTACGCCTGGGAAGACTCGAATTTCTTGACGGCTTCCTTCCGAGCTAGAGCAATGGCAGCTCGAGTCCCCGTCTTGAGTTCCTCGAGCTTCACCTCTGTCTCCTTGAGCTTGGCTCTGCACTCTCCGTACCACCCCTCAGCCTCCTTTAGCCTTGTTGTCAACTCGGCCTTCTATACAGAAGCCTCTACAAGAAGCTTCCTCGCATCCTCCAGGTCGGCCTCTGCACTTGAGGCACGAGCTTCCGACTGAGTGAGCTTTTGACTGGCCTCACCCACTTATTCACGCAGCTGAGCAAACTCAGAACACGCGCCTTCAACATGCATGGGGCAATCTACAGAGAGAGAGAGAGAGAGAGAGAGAGAGGTTAAGTAAAGACGAGCAATAGGAAACCAACGATCGAGCTAACTTCAAAAGACATACATACCCCAAGGAGGCTCGTTGTAAGATGCGCAAGAACTGATTCCGTGGGGGAGTCAAACAAACTACTGAATTCTGCCTCCGGCATGTGACAGTCTGCCAAAGGGAGGATCTCCTTGATGGTTTGACGAAGACCCTTACCTTGCCCCTCTTGAGCTCTGGAAGGGCGAGCTATCTCTTCTCCCCCTGAAGACCAAGCTTCCGTGAAAAGCTCAGGAGCTCCCTGCACTTCAGCCAAGACAATTTCTTCTGGGACGACCGTCCCCGTCACTCTAGCAGCATCAGAGGAGGTTTCCACCTCCATTCCCTCTCCTTTCACCTCCATTACGACCGGATAGGAGGGGTCGACCCTCCCCTTGCTCTTGGAGGAGGTCATTTGCTTCTTCTTCTTCGGCGTCACTAGCTCCTCCCGAGGAGGCGCACAAAGTTTAGGAGGATGAAGTAGGGGACGAGCATCAAGCTTCTCTGCATTAGCACATAAAGAAAACATGTCAGGGGAATTCATAAAATTTTCCTAAGTCCCAAGCTCGGCCAGGGGTCTTACCGAAAGTCTTACCAATGAGAGCGAAGTCTAAACCCAACTGGAGGAGTAGCTCAGGTTGGAGAGGCACTCTCCAAGATCTCTTCCCCTCCGCTAACACTCTCGCCCCTTTTATCCGAGTGTGCGACCCGTTGTCGAGCAAAGGAGCGTGTTTGGGGATAACTGCAACAGAAGGCATGCACGAACAGTTTTAACAAGATGAAAAACTAACCTATAAAGGATGAGCTACAAGGTCACTATATCTAAAGAATACTTACTTGGGTCGGAAAACGCTATGGGGACCAAGTGCAGATCCCCGGCCAAAGGCAGGTCGACTACCTCCCACCACTCGAAAGCTTAATTAAAGCCACTTATCCCTCCAGTTCTTTTGGATGATAGAGGGTTGGTAATAAGGCCCCTTGTAGTCTCCTGCCAAGCGATGAGATAGCATCAGCTGGGTTAAAGTTTGTTCGGCTTCACTTGGTATAGATGGAGGAATTCCTCAATGGTTAGCTCGGGCTATTCTAGCTGGGACCACAGCATCGCGCAGCCGATTAGAGCCCTTCATCCATTGGGAATCATCTGTCCCGGGGCCAACTTCAAGCGGGTGAGCAAACGCCTCACCAAGCCTTGGAGAGGGAGCCGCAAGCCGCACTGAAGCGTGACTTGGAAGATTGCGACAGCTCTCTCTAAAGGCCGGTCTGGAAGCTTGTCCTGCAAAGGGAGCCGAAGAACTATAGACTCGAGAATATGTTCCCCGAGCCTAATCCTCGGCAGTTAGGGTTGAGAGTAATGGACACCTCAGGCCCTCCTCACCAATTAACTTTTCCCGATCGTCTTCACCAGAAGGCTCGCGCTCTACATCCAGCGGCCTCTCTGCCAGGGACCATTCCATCGCCCGTGATAATGGGAAATGGCAATCTGTCATTATCACCAACGGCAATGGTGGGTTCGCCATTACCCAGAGGCTACTAGACCCACTGTCGCCGCCGAAGGCCCCCTCTTGAGAGCTTAGAGAGTCCAACATGGCGGCTCTTTGTTGATGTTAAGAAAAAGAAAGAGAAAGGAGGAGGGGCAAGTGTTTAGAGCTCACCTGAGAAGAGACAGACGCCTGGATGTCGGTGGCTATGGTCACCAGAAATCGCTTGGCTATACTATGGAAGATGACTTAAAGGGGGATGCGAAATGCAAATAGGGGCGACTGAAAGTTAAGGCTTCCCTTATATAGAGAAGTCATGTGGCGTCTCTTGAGGACACCCATCAAAGCTAGGCCGCACAGACGTCCTTTCGACTACCCCTACTGACACGTGGCACGACCCCATGCGTTACTCACCCCCAATATCGAGTAAAAAGCCATGCATTACTCACCCCCAATATCAAGTACCATCCTAATGACCGATGCACCTCAAGCACCGTGCTGAACGACATACCTAGCATTTATGATTCCATGACTTGACCTAATCCTGATGTAAACCACATTAGACTTATTTTCCGAGCCACTATAGGTTAGCTCAAAAAGTAAGCGAGGCTTATTTTTGGGTGAAAAATAGTTAAGTCGTTAGGTCGACTTATGGAATGGACCAACTGTACTACACAGTGCGGACCCTTCGACATCGAAGCCCTAAGGGGTGTCTAGGTCGATGCAACTGTAAAGGCACTCAAAGAAGATACAATTATAAGTCTACATAAATGGCCAATTACTGACCTAACATATAAATCTGTCATAGCTCAGTTATATGTCGGTCATAGTATGGCTATAGGTCGACCATAGCTCAGTCGAAGCTCGATCATAGCTTGACCAAAGCTCGATTATGGTTCGGGATGACCTCCGAGAGAAGGCAAATGCCGATCCCGTGGAAAGCTTGGTAAATGACTGATCCCCGAATCATCATTCTGAAGATCTCTCTAAAGATCTTCGGAGGATCAGATCGGATAACGAGGACTTTGGGATCTGATGATCTTAAACGGATTTCTACATAGGATTCGTCTCTAGCATATTAGGAAAGATTCTCTATCAGGTACATCTTCCTTCTCCTATAAATAAAGGCACCTCCAGCCAAAGTAAGGTATGCACATCCATATACTAATACTCGATTGGTAATCTCTTTTCCTAGATATCCTACCCTATAAAAGGCCTCAAAGACCTAACTTAGGCATCGGAGGGCCTCCTGCACTATCCAGGGTCTCCTTTGTTTCTTGTTTTTCTCTATGCAGGTTTAAACGGGTCAGTTAAATAAGGTACGCTGAAAAACAGCATCAACATATTATATTGCAGGTTCATGATTATTCAATTAAAATGAACGAATCAAATTGACTGAGGAGTAACCCCAATCATTGATTTAGAAGTGTCACACTTATATTCTCAAAAGACCCTTTCAGCTTCCTCGAAAAGGTACTAGGTACAATGGAACAGCTGACTCATGAGTATTTTTTTCATCCAAAAATACGAAAAGTTTCGAAAAGACTAAATAAATAATAGCTGTAGATACCAAGTCTTATACCTGGGCTGGAGTATTTTGTAATCTAAAAATACATAAAATTAACAAAACTCTAAATAAATAACATCATCAGATGCGAGATGCCGAGTCTATGATGTCATAATTAAAGATTATTTTAACTATGTTTTCATCCGTGTCGTCCTCGGGGAGGTGGGGCAGTACCCAATCAACGCCCGTGCTGGGGAAGGTTCCCATACACTTACCCAAACTTGATCACTACTCCTCGTTAATGAGGTCGGCGCCCTTCCATCCATCGTGTGGGGCCCACCGGGAATATGAACCACTTGTTAGTGGACACACCGTGTATATCCCCTATGCAGATATTTGTGAGAATTGGACCGTTTGTCTGGTGGGACCCACATGAAGATGTCGTGCCCCACAAGTCTGGCGGGCTTATTCGCATTAGACAAATGGCAAGAAGTGACCAACCTTACGATCCGACCAACCAATTTGTAAGGCAGGGCATGTTCACGGTGGGCCCCACCAGATAAACGGCCTGGATATGGCACACTTTCCTCATTAGCACGTGCGGTGACGCGAGTGTAGAAAAAGTTGGGGAAGCGCGCGAATGAATGGCGTGAAAATAGTCTAATTCTATTCTAAGCAACCACTCTACCCACTCTTCCCTTCCTTAACTATTATAATTATTTGACATAATCCTCACAGGAATTATATAATATAATTGTCTCAGATATTTTACTAGTTGGACTAGGGACGACTCTCCATCACGTGGGCCCCACTATGGATGTAGCATTAGCACGCTGACGCCGTCGATCAGGACAATCCTAACCATCGAACGGGCAGCCCAAATTCATGTGTCTGATCAAAACGAATCCCCTTATGCCGCTAGGATGATCGACCGTGCATTGCTAAATGTAGTCCATGAAACCATGCCCAAAAAGAACTGGAATCCTCCTGCAAGCAATAACTGTTTTATACACCTATGCGGCCCACCACGTTTTATATGTAAAATCCACACTGTCTATCAGGTTCGAGATGTTAGGCTCTACAGCCAAATATCAGCTAAATCCACAATTTA
Source organism: Magnolia sinica (assembly GCF_029962835.1). Taxonomy (NCBI): domain Eukaryota; kingdom Viridiplantae; phylum Streptophyta; class Magnoliopsida; order Magnoliales; family Magnoliaceae; genus Magnolia; species Magnolia sinica. Next base: position 12,369,646 of record NC_080579.1, read on the forward strand.
AATGTGCCACACCGAAATAGAACCTAACATAGGTGGGCCACAGTGGTGGGTTTGTGTCTAAAGCCACGATGGTGTGCATCTTTCATCAAATCCGCTGATCAGGTGAAACTTAATAGAGGTGGGCCACACTGCATGAACTTAGCAGTTTTGAAGCAATTTTACAGGTGGGCCACGTTGCATGAACTTGAGAAATTTGGAGCAATTTTACATTATTTCCACACGATTTGACCCATATAATGGGGATAATATCATATAGATACGGTCCAAAATTAATGGTTCCAACGGGATGGAAGGACAAAAGACTGATTTTTATACAACATGGTCGACCCCACAGGGAATGGGTGTCTTATGCCCTTTTGCATAAAAGAAGGGAAGGGTTGTTATGGTTAATGTAGACGAATTCTGACCACCCGATCAGGATGATCAGAACCGTCTCTCTTCTCGGTACAAACTCCACCATGATTCTCTCCTAACAATCAAGATTATCATCCAGCACTGAAATCATATAGGCGTGTATGGCATTTTCTGTCCGTTGATGATAGTGATGAATGTCCATATGATGATGGTGATGAGAATTGTGAAAATCTATCTCATCACGACAAGATCTATTTTGAATAGTAGCTATCATTGCCATCATTCGCTATGGGTGAGGGCATTGGATGAACGGCTACGATAATCTCACCATCTCCCTGCATGCGGGGAACGAAGCTTGCAGACGGCTTGTACATCGTCTTCTGTAGTTATGCAAGCGTACAAGAGCTCAAAACGAATGTTCATTAATTTGGAACGCGTTTGGATTCGACAGGAAACAGAATTGCAATAATATTGAGCGTCTGCTTTCAATTCAATTCACTCGCGTGCATCCAAACGGAACCTTAAACGTTTTTTTTTTGTCGGGTCGAGTACGCATGATTTCCCAATTGCTCAGGTTTTTCTGCGCAATGACGAAAATACCCTTCCTTTCTGAAGAGAGAAACACCAATGCATGGACAGCGGATTTCACAACTAAACAGAGAAATTTCCTGAAAAACCATATAAACAGCCCCCATATTCACTACAACTGAGGAAATTACACAAATACCCTTCTAACAAAAAAAACCCCACAAAACCCCCAAAGTTACATAACCCGCCACGACTCAAGCGTCGGGAAGCTGGGAAACGCCTCGAAATCCAAACCGGCGCAGTCCGCCACCGGCGTAAATGAGACCTGAGCAGCCGCCTGAGGAGCGGGCCCCACCACCTGCTGGTGGTGGTCCAGCAAAAAAGCCGACGTGTCGAGCGTCGGAAGGCAGCCAGGGGGGACCCGGGTCCCGAGCCGCTGCGGCTCGGGCTTAAGAACCGGCGGGACTGCCACGTGTGGGTTGCCGAACCGGGTCCCGGTCACCTGCTGCACCATCTGGCGGAAGTTGGAAGGGTCGGCAGTGATGAAGGTGGTTGGGGAGCGTTTGGTGGCGCGGGATTTCCGCTTCGTGATTTTCCCGGATGAAGATGGTACCGGGTTTCGGGTCCGCTTGGATGCCGTCTCCGGGTCTGAGCCGGAGGCTTGGGCTGAACCGGCCGGTTCGGGCTTGATTGGGTAGGTGGGGGAGGGGATGAGGATGGTGGGCCCGGTCGGGTCGGTTTCTCTGGAGAGGGATTTCTGGAGGGCCTTGGTGAGAGCGTCGGTGTCACGTGCGAAGGCTTCGGAGATCCACGTGTCAGGGAAGGACGGACGGAAAGCCCAGGCTTCGAGACTCGACAGATTCTGAGAAGACGCCATTAGCCTTTTGGTTTTCTTTGCAGCAGAGAGGTAAAAGTGGAATTTAATGGAAAATAGAGGGGCAACGGCGGAAATTTCAGTCCATTCTCGCTTGCTTCACAGAGGAGGAGAGAGAAATGCGAGATGATTCGGGTCGAAATGCGCGTGGCAGAGGCTAAAATACGCCGGGGCGTAATGCTAAAACGCGCCTGGATGGAAAACTACAAGAAAGCTCGGAGAAACAAGAAGAGTTTTCAACTTTTTTCAGGTTGAGCAGAGCGGATGCTAAAATAAGCTGGGAAAAGGCTTCGAGAAGCTGTTATAGCACCGGAGACGGCAAGAAATGTACTGAATTCACCGGAATCTGACGAGTTTCGACGGAAATTTGAACAAAAGAGTTCGTCCGCAGCGAATTTAACGCCGCAAAAACCGTCGTAAAGCTTCTAGAAACAACAAAAACCCTCAGTAGCAGAGCCTAAGGGAAGAGAGCGAAGAAGCTTCTCGAAGCAGCGTAAAGCACTGAAAACGGATAAAACACGCTGATAATTTAGCAGAAAAAGAAGATTGTTCTGTACTTTCAGGTCACGGATTTCTCAGAGAAGGAGAAATCCAAGATCCGAACGAATCACCGAGCCAGATCACCAAAAAACCCACTCTGCAGGCTAAAACTCGCCGGATAAAGGCAAACACTGCAAGAAATGGATAAAAACCGCCAGAAATTTACCGGAATTTCAAAACTTGTTTCTCCGAAGACAAAAATAGCAAATTTCCGTAAAGATCTGTTCCCAATAAGAATCGCCGGGAAGGAGGGAAAGACAGAGCTCGCCGTGAACTGACGAAAAGCGGAAAATGCAGGATTTCAACTAAATCAACGGAACCAAGCAAATCTCGGAACGATAATCGCCTAAAAAGAGGAAAAGACAGTCGGAGCTCCGCCGAGATATGACGAAATTCGCCGGAAATGCAGGAATTGCAGCTGGGAGAGAGAGAGAGAGCGAGGGAGAAATGGGAGACGATCTAGACAGTCGAACTCATTAAATAAGGCGGTGATGGAGAGAAACCGCGTCTCTCGGTACACGTGTCATCTTTTCCGTACTAAACCGCGGTTAGGCTGTAGGGTTAGTCTGTAGGGCTATCGAGTGGAGTTCGTTTCGAGTCTGTCGCGACTCACACTCGTACGTGTCTCGCCGCTCATCGCGGCCCACATTCGAAGATGACTACATGATCATAACCATCAATATTCCCGTTACTATGATCCTAACCCTTCATTTATGAGCTGAATCTGAGCCACTGAAAATCCTCCTTTCACTATTCTAAATAAATTCATCTTTAGATAGTAAAGGTATTATCATACGTTCAAAGTAATATGTCATAGATACCATTAGGGATGATTAACGGTCCCGATCATCATACTAAGGAAGGTCGGTCCTTGTGTCCAGCGACACACCCTGAAACTTGAATCGCGATGGAGGAAAAACGAGCGCTTGAGAGAGAGAGACGTTGACGGTCAAGCCGTGTCATCGGCGTGGTCGACGCGTTCAACAACGCCCCGAAAATTACGATTTTGGCATCTTCCTCGAGTTCGAGGCTTTGGTCCGTCTCGGAGTGTAAAACTTGTATTGGTTCGTCTCAGCTCCACGTTGCAATTGATTGTCCTTTTAGTGAATCCAGATCGTCCATCTGGAATAATGTGCTATATGGAACCCCTACATGATATCAAAGGAATGGCCGATCTTTTAAATGGATGGTGAAATAGGACAGCAACGGTGATTCAGATTCAACGATGACATTACTGTCCATCTGGTTCGTACGTTCTTCAAACAGTAGAGAAATTTCTCCAAAGCACGCGTGGCAGTTTACGTATGAATCCTGACCGTTCAAGTAGCTTTGCATGCATGCATCCTTATGAAAATGTGATCCATCTTAACAATGGCTTTCAAGCAAATGTACCGAACAAAATTCATTTGACGGCCCACATTCACTACCTTTAAAATGAAGAGCAATGATGGATAGGATTGTTTAACGCGTGTGATCTTTGAGACGTCTGCCATCCATGATAGGGATCCCTAGATGAACGGTTCCTGTTGATTCATCACCTTACCACGTGTTGCACTGAGTGATGGCTGTAGCACATTCCGTTCTTCCGGCTCCACTGTATCTGTGGCAGCCCTACGAGAGGGCTACAAATGGATGGTCAGGATTAGCTAAACTGACAACACGTTTATGATAGATAAGCGACTAACGGAGACCAGTGCATTGCTCAGTGAACCCTGAATCGCTAATCTAGAAGTTACAGTGAATCTTGCCAGCCAGGGACGCGGATTGAGTCCTACCCCCGTCCGGACGGAAATCCGTCCGGGCAGGGCTCTGTGGGGTCCACAGAGATGTAAGTGTTTTATCCACTCCGTTCATCGCTTTTATCATACCATTTTAAGTTATAATCCTAAAATTGAGGCAGTTCCATAGCTCCAGTGGACCACACCAAAGGAAGCTGCAGTGATAATGACACCCACCGTTGAAACCTTTCTAAGGGCCACTGGGATGTTTTTTTACCATCCAACCTATTAATAAGTTCATGTAGACGTGGATGAAGTGAAAACACAAATATAAGCTTGATCTGAAACTTCTCCAGCTCCCAAGAACTTTTTAATGGTGGACGTTCAATCCCCACTTTGTGGTCCATTGGAACTGTGGACCTGTCTCATTTTTGGGATAATATCTTAAAATGATCTTATAAAAGATATGAACGGCGTGGATAAAACACTTACGACACGGTGGACCCCACAGAGCCCTGCCCGGACGGATTACCGTCCAGGCGGGGGTAGGACGTAATCCGCGTCCGCCAGCCAGCATACGACACGTTGAACAATGAGGTCAGTTCATCAGGTGGGCCATGCTTGCACGTGCCACCTAAGAGTGAGGTTAGTCAGTCAGCGCATGACATGAGGTACGTGTACGGTAAAACGGACAGTAAGTTGAGAATCATGAATATCACCGAAATTCGATATTCATCATTTGATTGCTCCTCTTGATGAGTGTGGGCCATCCTTTCAGTGTGATATATCTGATGAACGGCGTGGATCTTCCACGATTACATCATGTGGAGACCACTGGAGCGAGTAGCGGTGGCGAGTAGAGATGCGCGATTAACCTTGTTCTTTCTCTTTAATCTATCGTTATTAAAATTTATAAATTGGATTAAAAGATGATTTGCTGAAGAACGCCTGGTTTTCCGAGTAATTACGGAAAGACGGGAGATGATACGATGGAGCCGAAAGAACCGGGATATGGTAGAGCTATCTCTCGACAGTACACGTGGCAAGGTGATATAAAACATCGTCCTTCCACATGAACGTCCCTGGCATGGATGGTTCATATATAAAAAATCATTCCTGTTGGATAATCCAATCCACCTGATCTGTGTCCATTAAACAGACGGTGGAAAACAAAAATAGCTAGCAGTCGTAGTATGCGATGGGATTATGGACGAACGGTTGGGATCGCTAGAAATGAGCGCCACCAGTACAGTTGTTGG